>NC_029777.3:108962115-108972518 GCF_000817695.3 Arachis duranensis
GTCTAAAGCTTTTGAAATAATAAAAATCTAAGCAAACGAAAAACCTAGACAATTCAGTATTTTAATTTTTAAATAATATATATACAAGGAAGAAGGAACTACCAAATAAATGTTTTTCTTTCTATTTTTTTTATATTTTGGTACATGCATGATGATTTTATTTCTTTGGCAACCTTAAATGATTGATCAGACAAGTTGCTGTTCTTGAATTGGCACAAGGAAAAAGAAAAGAAAATTAAAAGCAATAATGAAGGTAAAGGGGAGTTACAAGGCAAAATTTACTCAACTACTCCCATACAATTTGGAAGGAAATAATAAATGGGATAATAATGTGATTATTGCATGTTTGCTTTGCAGCCATGCATGGCCATGCTTTCCAGCTCAAAAAGGTTCCTTTAGATTAGATTCATTATTATTAATTTTTATAATTTAACAACAGTATGTGTAGCGTTAGCGTTAGCCTTGTCACTGGCCACTGTTCTTAATTTTGTCACATATTTAAATGTCAACAAAACGAGCAGCAATACCAAGATAAGCTAACTCTAGTGGCTGCTTATTATTTTATGTCCGGAAATCAATCATGACGCTTCGTATTTTTATATATTTTTGGAAGAATTTTTAAGTGTACTTAAAATATTATTGTTCTAATAATTTTAACGATTAATTTTAATTAAAAAATATATATAATATATTAATTAAAATTAATGATTAAAATTATTAAAATATTAATATTTTAGATACACTTAAAATTTTTTGTATATTTTTAAGATTTTAATTAACCAAAAATAATATTTGAAATGCTAATAAAGTAGTGAGTTTGATTCGTAATTCAGTAAAGAAGTTTCACACTATTTTTGTTATACATTAATCTTTATTTTTTTTCGTTTTGTTTGCATCGGGTTCCACCTCCAGTTTATTTTGTTAAATTAAATTGTGGTGCTAGTTATTTTGCTCTTTTTGATTATGCTGGTTTTGATTATATTATTTGTAATTCTGATGGATGTTGGTTGAAAGGTTGTACTGAAAAAGTCGAAATGTGCAGTGTTCTTTTTGCTGAATTGTATGAGATTTGAAGGGGTTTACTTCTAACGTGGGATAATGGATTTCGTGAGGTTATTTGTGAAACAGATTGTTTAGAAGTTCTTTTCTTGGTAAACCAAAGAATGTTTGGTAAGAATATTCCAGAATGAGATTTGACAAAGCATATACATAAAGTTATGAATTGAAATTGACAAGTCTCTATTCTTTTAATTAAAAAAGATGCGAATAGTATTGCATATTGTATGGCTAGAGCAGTTGCTTTTGACGCGTATATTTATTCGAATTGAAATTAACCATAAAATGAACTTTAACATCTAATAAATTTAAATATGAATTTAGTCAATTAATTTAATTTTGTCTTTATTTTTTTTCTGTTCTATTTAATTCCCAAAAAATTTACTTTTTATCCCTCTATTGATACATGAGAATTCGTGTGCAAAACTGCAAATGAATAAGAGTTCACATGCATTAATGAAGAAAATGAGGCATATGCAAATTAAGAGGGTCATACAAAAAAGGAGCAAGCCATGACAGTGAGGCTGTCAACAGCGCTCTTAGGGCACAGATGACGGAGCATACCGATCGTCTTTGGTTCTTCAATTCGATTTTTAAGATTTTTGAGTACGTCAACGGACTTTTCTGATATTCTTGATATTTCGGATATCCTTTTAAAGTCATGGCAAATTTTTTATTCAATTCAATCAATCATAGTATTTGCGGACATGTTTTTACATTGATATGCGTTTTTTTTTTTGTTAATCTTTTTATATGTTGTATTTTTTTTTGACAATATAAAATCACACTCTTACGTTCTGTTTGTTACGGTAGAAAATATGAGGGATTTGATATGGGAAAAAGAAATAAAAAGAAAATAAATATTTTTATTTGTTTGATTTTGAAAGAATATGGAAAGAAAAAATATAACAGTAGTAAGAGGTAATGTGGGTTTAGCAAAAATTTTTCTTCTCAACTAAACAGAGAAAAGGGAAGAAAATTTTATTTGGTCATTTTATTTCATCATTCCAAACACATTTATAAAAATTCAATTTCATTTTTTTTTTATTTCTTTTCACTCAATTTTTTTTCTTTCTATTTCTTTTCACTCCCAAACAAAGCATTTGTATATGGTGAAAATTTCTAGAATCAAGTCATTGTTATTGAAAATATAATTTGAAGGATCTTTTTTATTTTCATTATTAGTACCATTTACTATAAATACATTATCTCTATTAACATTATATTTGTTTGAGAAGAAAATGGAAGAAAAGAAATGAAAAGAAAGAAAATGGGAAGAAAAATAATTATTTTTTATTGTTTGATTGAGGAAAAAAATTAAAAAAAAAAAAAAATAAATGAAAAGAAATTGATGGGACTACCGTTTTTTTCTCTTCAACATTGAAAAGAAAATGAAGAGAAAACTAATATTTCTCTCACTTCCAATACTATCCCTTCACTTTTTTAATATATTTTATAATATAGAGATAAAATTATTTTTTTATAATATTTTTTTCTTCTTATTTTTCTTCCATCTAAATATATCTAAAAAAAATAAAAATTTATTCAATTTTTTTTCTTTTTTTTCTTTCTATTTCCTTCTCTCTATTTTTTTACTAATTTTATTAAGCATCTTAATATATGTAGTGTTAGTGCTTCTGAATTTATTGTAGAAGAGAATTATATATGCATTAAAGAAAAATTGTGTCTACTGTGTTTATCTCTCTAATTTTTTATTCAATAATTTGTGTGTTATGCCCATGTGTTAAAATAGTGTACATTAATTGACCAAGCTTTAATAATGAATCTTGTGTGAAAACTATTAATGTCTAATGTGAACAAATGTGTTTAATCATCATTTTCTTATTCTCGCTGGGTGCCATTCTAGCATTCACGCTCTTTGCGAGAAGCCTTTTAAAAACAGTTTCAGCCTTTATCTCGCTACATGTAAGATGCTTTGCTTTCAATCTTCTCACAGGCGAAAAAGTTCTAGCAGTAATTAGAAAAGTCTAGACCCACTATACAAGAGTACAATACCTTTTAGCCTCGTCTTGAGGTATAACTCCAACATTATTTCTATATTAATATTTTTTTTTGTCACAAAAATGACTATCAATAAACTCAAATTCTATGCCATAAGAACCATGTGATTCCCAAAAGAGTTACGGAGAGGATCAGAGGAATCTTAGAGTATTTATTTATTTTAGTCTCTAAATAATTTGGATCAAATTTTTTAATTTTCAACTAAAATTAATTACTTAATTAGTTCCTAACAATTAATTTCGTCAGTCATTTAGGTTATTTGTTCCGTCAATTTTAACGGAAAATAAAACGGTCCCTACAACTCTAATGGAGGATAAAATAATCTCTGTCCTATCTGTTCGAAAACAACGCCGTTCTCTTCTAATTTTCATCGTATATTGATTAACTTTAACATTCATACTCTCATTCTTCACTTTCATAGTCTTTTTCTCCATCTTCTACGTCCTTCTCTTCAGCTCCAAAAGTAAGCCATGGTATAATTGCCACGCGTGTCACATCTACCTCAATATGTCATAGACCACACACTTCCCAAATTTCTGTAACTGATATACATCTACATTTTTTGCACTTCACCCACCAGAAGCATCCACTTCTACGTCATCGATAATAGCATCACCTCCAATCTCAATAACGTCCACTACATCCTCAATAACAAGTTCTACAACTACTCTAAAGGCACGTCTTTATCCACTCTCCGACAAATAATATAGATTGTTGGACATTAGGACATCATGAGAAGATTCTCCTTCAACATCATATCCAAATTCTCATTTAAAATGGACTCCAAGTGCTTCATTCCTTCTCTCCTGGAGTCAAAGCTGGCAGAAAACTTCGACCTCGCATCCAAGCTATCAATACAGCGAGCAATGTCGCCTTCGTCGCTCATATGAAAACTGAAGCGATTATTGAACATTGGTTCGGAGAAGAAGCTGAAGTAAACGATTAGAGTGGTGGATAATATAGTCATGAAAATGATATAGCAGAGGAGGAGGGAGATGACAATGACAAAAATGACAGGTCTTAACAAATTGGACCTGCTGTCTAGATTCATGAGATTCATCGAAAACGACAAGTATTTGAGAGACATAGTCATTAATTTTCTGATTATGAATTGGTTGAGAACAAGTAAGAATTTTTCTTCTTGTAAACATTGAATTTGCAGAGTGTGCATTGTGTAATTTGAAGTTGCAGTGCTAGATTGTTAGGGTTATGTAAGATATAATAGAAATTGGAGAAGAACAGTGTCGTTTTCGATTAAAGAGGGTCAAAGACCATTTTATCCCTCGTTAGAATTGTCAGGGACCATTTTATTCTCCGTTAAAGTTGACAGAATAAAGGACTTAACTGTTAAAAATCAATTGAATAATTAATTTTAATTAAAGATTAAAGCATTTGATCCAAAAAATTTTTAAAGGCCAAAATAAATAAATACTCGGAATCTTATTTTAAAGGAATCAACTATCATGCACCAATTGCGCAATTGGTTATACGTTCAAATTAGAATGATCCACCAATATGAATAAGTTTAAATATAGTTCTAATGATCACAACGGTATTATATTATGACGTAAGTTCATGTGTATCTTATAATATATATAATATGATAAGTATAAAAATTGCAATTATAATTTAAACTAAACTAAGCCTATAAATCTATTGAGATGGTTTATCATAAAACCTTAATTTTATATCTCCAAAAAATCATTTAAACACATAATGATGATTAAATTATCATATAAATTTTTTTACACACATCAAAGTTAATTAAATCAACCAATAATATTATTGTCTCAGATTTATTAATTACATTTCAATTCAGAGGACTTTAGATATAAACAAAGAAAGAAAGAAACTTAACTTTGATGTGTCATTATATACAAGAAGCTTATAATATGTAGAGCAGACAAAAAAAAAAAAAGAAGAAGAAAATTGAAGAAAGGAAATAAAAAAGAAAATTAGTTTTGATGGGTTATCTAAATATAAGATAGTATTAAAAGTAAAAGCCATCCAAGATAAAGTTTTATCTTTGTAAGTGGGTTTGGATCATCTACTATATATATTCTATAATAATATAAGGATATAGCAAAATTTTGTGTATACTTATATATTTTCTATGTTATGTGTGTATATATAATATAAGGTAATTTTAGATATTATCTCCCTAACATGTACAAAAATATGAGGAGCTAATATTAATTCAATCAATTAATTAAAAAATCAGCCAACAATTGGTAACGCAATGTTCTCTTCCTCTTCAACATGTATATAAGGGCTTCCCTCTCTTTTGTGCCTCACTCTTTTTCCTCTCTTTCCTTCTTATGCATGAATTTCTAATATTCGTGAATCTTTTTTAATAATAGTAAAACAACATCTATTCCAATTGATACATCTAATCCTCTTTAGTTTTTATTGACATCTTCAATTGATATTTGATCCATGAGATTTCAATTAGGTTAACAATGATGTTGCTTAAGTAATTCATGAGATAGTGATCATCTTGCTGGTGAGCTTATTATTTGATTTGGAAGAAATTCTATTAAAAAATAAAAAAATAAATTTATTATTAATGTGAAAACATCCATTTTTTACAAGAAAATAAAAATAAGAATAATATTATACATTTAAAATTTTTTTATAAACTAAGTCCAACTAAATTAAATATTAAAATTGAGAATAATGGTCATTATAACTGATTTTTATTATATTAGATTTAGTTAACAAAAAAATTTTAATATGTATTATTATTCTAAAATTAAACTTATTGCTGTGAGTTAAAGTAAATAGGCTTATTACCACTCGGGAAAACTGGTTATCAAAGGCATACCAAGAGTAGGAGTGAAACCTATAACTGCTTGCCCCCAACCTAATTCTAAGTTAAAGTAGTAGGAAACAGAAAATTGGGATTAGAATCCCGGGATTGAGAGACAGCGCCTGTTCCTATATGAGATCATTCGCCGTTCACTCGCTTCGCCCCGAAAGATTTGTTAATGTTTATTGATAACATATTGAAATCTAAGTAAGAATGTAAGATTGATTCTATAAATTTATGTAAATTGTAATTGCCAACAAATTCAGTTGTACGTGATCTATATTATGTAAAAAAAAAAAAAGAGAAACTTCATTTTTATTTTCATTCTTTCAAAAAAGTATTTTTTGTTTTTAATTAATATATATACAAAAATAAAGACAAAACATATCAATAAACTAAAACTAGCCCAATATTACGTAATTTATCCAAATTAAAAACTATTGCGTTGATCTTCTAAACCATATTTCTGTATAAATTAAATTGATTAAATTCGATTTACGTAATATAGCAATAAATCGAATTGGTAAATTTTAAATTACATAAAAATGTTATTTTTTGTTGCATAAATCGAATTACATGCGTGATGTCCATAGTAGTAAATCAAATAAGTGTGATTCGATTTATGTATGATTTGTGACGACTAGTAATTTAAATTAGGTTGTTTCGAATTATGGAATTTGTTCGTCTATAATAAATCGATACGTTCAATTCGATTTACTAGCAAATTGAATTTTGTTACGGCCCGGCCCAGAATCAGCTTTGGGCCGACCCGACCCAAGTAATACCCGACCCGGACACGCGTCCTGCACGGCTCACACACGGCTGCAGGACAGCGTCCTTGGGAATGTGGGCCTGTCCCAAAAGGGGCCCACTACTGACATGTATATAAGGGGAAGATTGGCTCTTCCCCCGAGGTATGTCACATCTTTTCAACCCTTTATTCTGCTCGCCTGCACATTGCTGACTTGAGCGTCGGAGTGTCCTTGCAGGTGGCACCCCCCCTCCATCATTTCTCCACAACAAGTGCTCGGCTACTCGACTACCCGCAATCAGCGCGACCCAAGCTAAGGCGTCCCCCCTCTACATCTATCCACCCGACCTGTTCGGAACCCGACGAACTAACATTGGCGCCCTCTGTGGGGACTTCTTTGCCTGAATGGAAGTCGCGCCAGGTCCCGGCGACCGAGCTCGAGCAGCCGGAGCGGAAGGGGCAGCCTCCGTCGCCTCGCAAAGGGGAGGCCGGAGATCCCCCCAACAACACACGAGAACCCGACCATTCGGGGGAACGGGTGGCGATAGCGCCATAATAATGCAGGAGCTACGCCACAGAGTCCAGAACTTAGAGCGACAGCTAGCCGACCGGGAGCGGGATGGACGGTCTACCGATCCCAGCTTTACCCCATCTCCCGGGAGCGAGGAGGAAGACTCTCACCGAAGCCGCCAGCGGCGTACATCCGCTTCCCGGACGGAAGCGGAGAGCACGCGGGAGGAGTCACCCATAATAAGAAGGCAAAACGACAGGATCATCTACTCCCGAGGCGGACCAACCCTCCGAGCAGCAAGAGGTCACGAGGACCGGGAAGGGAGATCCGAGAGAACACGGCAACCCGTTATAATGGGTGTCACCCCGTTCCACCGATCTATCCTCGAGGTCCGGTTGCCGAAACACTTCGACAAACCAACGGACATGAGGTATGACGGGACCCAGGACCCTCTAGAACATCTCACGGCCTTCGAAGCCAGAATGAATCTAGAGGGGGTAGGCGACGAAGTAAGATGCCGCGCCTTCCCGGTAACCCTAGCAGGACCGGCGATCAGATGGTTTAACGGCCTCCCTCAAGGTTCTATCTACAATTTCTCAGACATCAGCCGCGCCTTCCTGGCTCAATTTACAACGCGAATAGCAAAGGCCAAGCATCCTATCAACCTTCTCGGGGTAACCCAGAGACAGGGAGAGCCGACCAGGAGGTACTTAGATCGGTTCAACGACGAATGCTTGGAAATCGACGGCTTGACCGACTCGGTGGCCAGTCTCTGCCTGACGAACGGCCTCCTCAACGAGAACTTTCGAAAACACCTCACCACGAAGCCGATTTGGACAATGCATGAAATCCAAACGGTGGCAAAGGAGTACATAAATGACGAGGAGGTCAGCCGAGTCGTGGCAGCCAATAAGCGGCAGTCCGGTTACGGCCAGGCTCGGCAGTCCGGTGGAGACGGTGAGAGAGCAAAAGAAAAGGCTAGGGAGGAGGCATCAAACAAAGCACCTAGGCCGTTCCCTCGAGTTGGGAAATTTACTAACTACACTCCACTCACCCTCCCCATAGTGGAAGTCTACCAACAAATAGCTGAGAAGGGAATTCTTCCGAAGCCCCGACCACTCAAGGACCGCACGGGTGGAAACAAGAACCTTTATTGTGATTACCATAAGGGATATGGCCATCAAACACAGGACTGTTTCGACCTGAAGGATGCATTAGAACAGGCGATAAGGGAAGGAAAACTAGCAGCGTTCTCCCACCTCATCAGGGAGCCGAGAAGGCGTTATCGCGACCAGGACGAGGAAGGCAAGACACGCTCGGCCAAGCGGCGACAGGAGCCCGAA
Organism: Arachis duranensis; assembly: GCF_000817695.3. NCBI lineage: Eukaryota > Viridiplantae > Streptophyta > Magnoliopsida > Fabales > Fabaceae > Arachis > Arachis duranensis. The sequence goes on from NC_029777.3 coordinate 108,970,608, forward strand.
GATAGAGACCATGGCCTCACTGTGATAAACGTGGTAACGGCAAAAAATACTGCACCAAAGTCCCGGTCGGCACACAAGAAAGACGCCAAGGTTCTGGCGATCTCATCTCCACCAGTGCAGAGCGCCAAAAAACCTCCATCCATTTCTTTCGGCCCAGAAGACCAATGGTTCAGCGACGCCCCGGAAAACCCTCCCATGGTCATAACGGCCAGGGTGGGAACCGGCCTCGTCAAACGGATCCTTGTCGACACTGGAGCTGATTCAAACATCATGTTCCGCAACGTGTTCGACGCACTGGGGCTGAAGGACACCGACCTGACGACTCACCAGCACGGGGTTATCGGGTTAGGCGACCACTTCATCAAACCAGATGGAGTCATTTCCCTACCGATCTCGGTGGGACAGGTGCAAGGTCGCAGATCGGCGATGGCCGAGTTCGTAATCCTCCGAGACTCTACAGCCTACAACATCATCTTGGGAAGAAAAACAATCAATGATTTTGAGGCCATAATCAACACCAAGCTGCTAGTTATGAAGTTTGTCACCGATGATGGATCCATAGGGACCATAAGAGGAGACCTCGAGACGGCGGTCGCTTGTGACAACGCCAGCCTTTCCCTTAGAAAGAAGTCCAAGGAAGCATCCGGTGTATTCCTAGCCGACCTTGATGCCAGAGTAGAGGACAAGCCGAGGCCGGAACCAGAAGGGGACCTGGAGAAATTTAGCATCGGTGACGAAGGGGAAAAGTTCACATTTGTTAACAAGAACCTCCCACATGAGCTGAAGAAGCCTTTGATTGAAATGATAAGGGCCAACAGGGACCTGTTCGCATGGACACCAGCCGACATGCCGGGCATAGATCCACAAATCATCTCACATCACCTAGCCGTCAAACCGGAAGCACGGCCAGTGGCTCAACGAAGGAGAAAGATGTCGGCGGAAAGAGCAGAGGAGGTAGCCAAGCAAACGGCCGGCCTCCTAGAAGCAGGCTTCATACGAGAAGTGGACTACTCGACGTGGCTCTCAAATGTGGTATTGGTGAAAAAACACAATGGCAGATGGAGAATGTGCGTGGACTACTCTGACCTAAACAAAGCATGTCCCAAAGATTGCTTCCCCCTCCCCAACATAGATGCACTCGTCGACGCCGCGGCGGGGTACCGGTATCTGAGTTTCATGGACGCCTACTCTGGTTACAATCAGATACCGATGCACCGACCAGACGAAGACAAGACGGCGTTCATAACGCCGGGGGGAACCTTCTGCTATAAGGGGCGTTCATAACGCCAGGAGGAACTTTCTGCTATAAGGTAATGCCATTTGGCTTGAAAAATGCGGGGGCGACATATCAAAGGCTGATGAACAGGATATTCCACGACCTCATAGGGAAAACGGTCGAAGTTTACGTGGACGACATCCTGACAAAGACAACACGACCTGACGACCTCATAAACGACCTGGCAAGTGTGTTTGCGTCCCTCAGTCAACATGGTATGAGGCTGAACCCCCTCAAGTGCGCCTTCGCCATGGAAGCCGGCAAGTTCCTGGGATTCATGATAACTCAGAGAGGGGTAGAAGCTAACCCGGAGAAATGCCAAGCGATACTCCAGATGAAGAGCCCAGGTTGTATCAAGGACGTCTCAGATGAAGAGCCCGGGCTGTATCAAGGACGTCCAGAGGTTGGCAGGGCGATTGACATCCCTTTCCCGGTTCCTCGGAGCCTCGGCGACAAAGGCCCTGCCATTTTTTGACCTCATGAAGAAAGGGATGGCGTTTGAATGGACACCCGAGTGCGAAGAAGCCTTTCAACACTTCAAGAAAATCCTGGCGGCACCTCCCGTTCTCGGAAAGCCAAGGGACGGAGAACCACTATACCTATACCTCGCTATAACAAGCGAAGCCCTGGCCGCA
>NC_029777.3:108974426-108977859 GCF_000817695.3 Arachis duranensis
GCGAGTAAACGACAAATATAAACCAAAACGGTTAGAAATGATAACGCACTCAGACAAATAAAAGGTTTATCGCGACAACACGAGCAAGCGACCAATAAAGGTCATTGTTCACAAGCAAAAAGAAAAACGGCTAATAGTCCACAAAGCCAAAAACGGCAAAAACTAAAATAGTTTACAAGTCAAAATAAAGCGGCTAAACAAGAACTATAAACAGAAGGATCATTTCATGGAGGCATCGACAACCTTGCCATCATGGATAACCTTACGAACACCAATTGCCGACGTGTCGAACTCAGGGGCAATAATTTTAACTTGAGCTTTAAGGGCTTCCTCGGTAGCCAGGATCGCACCCCTGCCCTGTTTGACGACGTCCTTGTACTTTGCCTTCCATGTTGACAGCTCGGCCTCCACGGCCCGCTTCTCTTCCTCAACTTCAGCCACCCGCTTTTGCGCCGCACCGACCTGTCCTTCCAGAGCCATCTCACGCTCGACCAAACGTTCAATCGTCGCGTCCGACTCTTTCTGTTTCTTCTCGGCAGCTGTTAACTTTTGTTCAGCGGCGGTAGCTTTCTGCTCAGCTGTGGTGGCCTTCTTCTCGGCAGCGTCCAACTTTCCCGAAGATTGAGTCAGCTGCTCCCGGAGAGTTTCCACTTCACTTTTTAATTCATTGTTGGCCTTCCCACTAGCCTCCAGCCTCCTCCGAAGGGACTCCATCCCGGACAGCTCAAACTCAGCCTTCCGGGCTATCACGGCGCCGCGCAGGAGCGTTCGGTACATCCACCTCGCTTGCCCGGCAAGGGAAGACTCGTGGAAGTACTCCTCAGTGCCGGGGATCAGTTGGGTATCTATAAAATTGCTTGCGTCGAAATTCCTCTCCATGACGGTGAGGACCCCCTCGGGACTAGAGGACGCCTTCCTTTTCCTTTTAGGGGTGGGGATGACCACCTCCACATCATCGTCAGGGGCATACGTCGAACCCCCTTGGCCTACCACTTCGCGAGGAGGAGAGGCATGAACCGCTTTCTCGACCTCGACCTGGGCAGCTTGGGTCGAGATCCCGGTTCCCCCAACCACGCCCTCCGGCCCTGAAGTAGTTTTGTCCTCCGGAGGAGCTGTAGACGTCTCAGCGGCAGACTGCTCATTATCCTCCTCATCATCACCGCCGCCAAGGAAAGTCTGAAACAAGTCGGGAAGACCCGTCATGGACGCAGACATATCCACTGCAGGAAAACAAGGAAGGTCGGTTAGTCGTCACACAATATCAACAAGAGGGAAAAAGACAAAGGGAAAAGTAAAAAGCTTCTCACAAATATAGTTACGGCCGGACTCCCGGTCACCCATAAGGAGATGGGGATTTACCGGGTTCTTCCCAAAAACTGCGTTTAGCACCTCGGCAATCTGCTGATCTACTGCCGACATGTTTTTATAAGTTACCTTAATAAAACTATTGGCTCCTGCCCCGAAGCTCCAATAAGTCGGGATGAGCCGTACCCCCTCCAGAGACAACCAAAAGGGGTGAGGATCTTTGGCCGGGCGGACTTTAAAATACTTGTCCTTAAACCCATGGTAAGAATCTTCGAACAAACCGAAAATCTTCCGACCCTAGGCAGCCCGGAAGGACATGAACCCTTTCCTATGTTTCCCCTCCTTGGAAGGGTTTGTGAGGGTGAAGAAAAAGAGAAAAACATCCACGGACACCGGCAGGTCGAGATATTCACAGACCATCTCGAAACAGCGGATTGAAGCCCAACTGTTCGGATGCAACTGCGACGGTGACACGGAAATTCGGTTTAAGAGCGCCATTTGAAAGGCTGAGAACGGAATGCGAACCCCGACTTGAGTGAACATGGCTTTGTAGAACCAAATCCAGTCGGCGACCTGGCGGGATTGGAAGTTGATTTCATACAACCGTTCGTGAGCAGCCGGGACGAAGGCGTCATAATTAGCCTCCTCGTCGGTCCCGCCACACAAATACCCGGCTTGTCGGAACTCGGTGAGCTCCTCTTCGCCCATTTGATTGGGTGAATCCCTTATATCAGAGACGACCCAAGCATATTGGTCGTACGCCGCGGGGTTAACGGATGCCCGGGAGACCGTGCGAGCCATACCTACATGGGGGGACCATCCAGTTAGTCTAAGAGATCGGTTGCTCAAGCCGAACACGAACACCACCCTCACGACTTCCCGACTAAGGCTAAACAAGACTAAATGGCTAAAAAGAACAAGAAAAAACCTACCCTGGAATGGTACTTTTCCCCCTAACACGTCTACTCGCAACTAAAAGGCTACACGGTAACTTCAAAGAACCAAGCAACAAGCATACAGAAATAATGCATAAAAAGGGGATGATTCAAGAGTTACCTGAATTGATGAAAGGAGGATGAAGTTGCGAATCTGGGAAAATGCAAGAAACACGAACGGAGGCACCACGGCAAAACCTTGTAGCAAGGAGGAAGAAGGGAAGAACAGGGAGTGCGAAAAAAGTGCATAGAGTGCAGAAATATCAAAACCACTCGTTTAAAAACTGCCTCCAGAGCGCGAAATACCTGGGGGCAAAATGGTCCTTTCAAACGGGGTTTTTCACCCCATTATGAGCATTCAATGCTCGGCGCAGGAAACGAAGCGATGAAACGGTTGTTTGTGCAACCAAGAGACGCGCGTTGGGGGCACACCCTCCCCACGAGCGGCCGACCAGACGAGATGCGAGACGACACGCCATTGGTAGCTCCCACGACTATCATTGGCGCGTGGGGGCACTGTTACGGCCCGGCCCAGAATCAGCTTTGGGCCGACCCGACCCAAGTAATACCCGACCCGGACACGCGCCCTCCAACCGACCCGGACACGCGTCCTGCACGGCTCACACACGGCTGCAGGACAGCGTCCTTGGTAATGTGGGCCTGTCCCATAAGGGGCCCACTACTGACATGTATATAAGGGGAAGATTGGCTCTTCCCCCGAGGTATGTCACATCTTTTCAACCCTTTATTCTGCTCGCCTGCACATTGCTGACTTGAGCGTCGGAGTGTCCTTGCAGGTGGCACCCCCTCCATCATTTCTCCACAACAAGTGCTCGGCTACTCGACTACCCGCAATCAGCGGGACCCAAGCTAAGGCGTCCCCCCTCTACATCTATCCACCCGACCTGTTCGGAACCCGACGAACTAACAAATTTTATGTATAAATCGAATTTAAATTATTAAATTTAATGTGAGATCAACTTATATAAATATTAATTTTTATTAAAAAAAGAGTACTTAACTTATTAATTTTTACATGTTATTTTTAAGTTAATAAATAAATAAATATTAATTTTTGTTATAATAATAAAAAAATTATAACATACTAAAATATGATATTAAAAAAATTATATAATATAAAAAAATATACTAAAGAAAATATACTTATAATGTCACTGTTATAATGAATTGTA
>NC_029777.3:108977988-109010005 GCF_000817695.3 Arachis duranensis
TCGGTATTGACACATTTTCTATCCAAGAGTTTTAAAATGCCAGTTGTAGAGTAAACATCAATAAGCAAATGGTAATACTTCTTGAACTTCTTTGAATTAGGGGGAAAATGTCTTTTGTAGTTGCAGGGTTGCATCCTTCAAGACACTTTGCAAAAATGCCCCATCTTTCTTAAATGAAAAAGATCCTGTGGGTAACAATGAAAGTAAAGGGAGAGAGAGTTTGGGATGTAAAAAAAATTTTTTGTGCTAAATTGTTCAAGATGTGATATTGATGATTTGAAGAAGAAATTAAGAGAAATAAAAAATTTTATTTAAAAAAAAATAATTTTTTTTTATAAAATATTTGTTAAATTATTATATTTTATATACTATGTATTCTTTATGTACTCTCACAAAAAAATTACAACGATAAACTTATATTTATTATTCATGAAAAGAATAGTCTAAATAACAATGTGACTGCTCACAAAACTAATGGACTTTTCTTTTAAAGTTAACATTTCTATTTAAATAAATAAATAAATTATTTTTTTAATGCCAATAAGACGATACATTTAAAAAAATGAGAAGAAAAGGAGTTTTTAATTATTTTCTTTACCAAAAATATCATTTACTATAATGAATAATCATTAATTATAATTTATATATTTAATTTTAATTTTTTTAAATTTTTATTTTTCTTTTAAATTTTATTTGTCCACTACATTTATATTTACGTCATTATCACTTCAATTTAAAGCAAAAAACACTCTTTTAAATTAAGCTCAATTAATGCTACACCTTTTAGATAATTTACTCCGGAAAGATGCGGATTCATGAATTAAAGAAAAAAAAAATAGAAAAGAAATAGCCATTGAGATATTTATTTACATATAAGTGTGGTTAAAATATTACGGTTAATAAGATCTGGATGGCCTGTATGAGTACAACAGCCTGCATATAACAATATGAAATATATGAAATATTTCCCAAACTAATAAAAATAAAATATAAGCTATATAAGTTTTTTTAAAAGAATATACGTGACTTTCTTAAATTTCTTTTAAAAAATAATTAACAATTTAACATAACTAATATCTTTTCACTTTAAATTTCAATTATTCATATAAAAATACAACAAAATAAAAAAATTTATGATTTATATAATTAATAAAAAATACATTAATTTTAACTTATAAAAGATATTTAAAGATTAGAAAATGTTTTAACAAAATAAGTTTAAAGAAATCAACCATCATACACCAATTGCTATTGGCAATATTTTATACGTTCAACTTAATTGGAATAATCTACCAATATGAATAAGTTTAAATATAGTCCTAATGATCACAATAATGTTATATTACGACGGAAGTTCATGTGTATCATATAATATAATATTATAAGTATAAAAATTGTAACTGCAATTTAAACTAAATTAAACTTGTAAATCTATTGAGATGGTTTATCATAGAATCTCAATCTTGTATCTCCAAAAAGTCACCAAACACATAGTGATGATTAAATAATTGTATAAAATTTTGTACACACATCAAAGTTAATTAAATCAACCAATAATATTGTCTCGGATTTATTAATTACATTTCATCTAAGAGGACTTTAGATATAAACACACAAAGAAAGAAACTTAACTTTGATGGGTCATTATATACAAGAAGCTTATAATATGTAGAGCAGACAAAAAAAAGAATTGAAGACAGAAAATAAAAAAAATAGCTTTGATGGGTTATCTAAATATAAGATAATATTAAAAATAACAGTTATTATGTTATAAGTTGAATATAAATATATATTAAAAATAAATTAAAACGCATATATATTTTATACATAAATATATTAATAACTTATTTTAACATACGAATACTATTTTTGTAAAAATAAAGGACATCCAAGATAAAACAAGATAAAGTTTTATCTTTGTAAGTGGGTTTGGATCATCTACTATATATAATAATATAAGGATATAGCAGAATCTTGTGTATACTTATATTTTCTATTTCTAAAATGTTATTTGTGTATGTATTTACTATTTACTAAAGAAACACTTTTTTACAATTTTTAAAATTTGAATCCAAATATATCTTAACTTATTATAAATTTATTAATTACACTACATATTTAATAAATAAAAAAAGTGAATTAATAAACTAATTAATGATAATGGCGCCGTCCATGGTTAGTTAATAGTTGGTGTGTTTGTGTGAGTGCCACTCCTTTTGCCGCAGCAAAGTGTTGTATGTGTGGTTGGTGATGATGAGCTGCCACATATGATTTTTTATAATTAGCCGAAAATAAAAGAAAAAATAGACCACAAATAAGAAGATAATATCTTTAAAAAAAATTGTTTTAAAATAAATGTAAAAGAGAAATGTTATGGGTAATAACTTTTGGAATTTATAGCCATCAAATAGTTATTAATGAGACTTTTAATGATGTGAGATTGATGTGAGATTTCATTTAATGGCTCACTTTTCTTTGCTGGTTACATACTGACCAGAATTTGATAAAGTTGCTAATCTCTAGACTTTTTCAATGTAAAATATATTTAACGGAGGAATAAATAGAGTTTGGTAATACATTATATTGTATAAGTGAATGAAATTATTTTTAAAACAGATCAGTTATACATCTAAATTTTATTATCATCTAAGTTTAATTAAGTAGGCCTAACATTAATAAAAACCACTTTCATTAAATATACGCACTCAATCTCCCAAACAAACAATGTTATTCTTCGCGCTTTTATTGCGGTCCCTTCTTCTCCTTCTTCTTATTCTTCTTTCAAATTCGCGCACGCAGGTTCTTCTTCCTCCTTCCTCCTCCTTTTTCTTTTTTTCCTTGATGCGGTGTCTTCTTCTTCTTTTTCTTTTTCGTTATCTTTCTTTTTTGTTATTGTCATCACCAATAACACCAACATTTTGCTAACATCTTTATTGATTCTGATGCTCTGTAGTGACATTATTAAATAATTTCAGAATTGAAAATATTATCAAAATGAAACCTTTATATAATACCAAATGAATAAAAAATTGTCCATTATATAAATTCGAATTCAAAAACACCTGCGTCTCGAATGAACTGAAAATATTATCAAAACAAAACCGTTGTATAATACCAAATGAACCGAACATGATGTTCATAAACAACTGGATTTAGCGATTGCATTCTATTCCATTCAATTCAAAATTTAATAATCCAAACTTCGTCCACTTGATTCGATTTAGAAGAAAAATCCAAATCGCTCTCATTCAACTGATTTAAACTTGAATCATTCATTGTTTTGATACACTATTGAAATTTGAAAACAAAGAAGAAATCTAAAATTTGAAAACGAAGAGCATAAATACAATGCATATCGAAATCTAAAAACAAAAAGAAAGCAAAATTTTACGTTGAAAAAAAACAAAAAAGAAAATTAGAAAAATCATAACAGAAATAAACGACTAAAAGTTTTATGTTAAAGAAGAGAAGTTCTACGTTGAGAAAGAAGAACGAAGAGAAGCTTTACGTTGAGAAAGAGAAGCTCTATGTTAAAAACGAAATTTTACGTTAAAAAGTAACAAGCACGTAAAGCAAAAACAATTTAATTGACTTGGTTAGAGAAATTACATGAATGCTTTAATCATCATAATTAAATTAATAGTGTTATGGAAAAAATTATTAACAAGATTTTCATATATCTACCAAAAAGAGAATTATCTTAACGTTAAAAATGCAAAATTATTATGTCTCTTTATCATGAAATAAGTGGTTATTATTCTCTATTTATTTATTTATTTTTTGGTTATGATTTGTTAGAAATAAGAGACTAAATTAAAGAAAGTGTTTTGTGTATTATTCAATCTGATTAAAAGTACAATATACAAGGAATATTTATAGGTGTTAAATGGATCAAAATAATAAAGATATAAAATCATACAATTAATATACAGATATATTATATAAATATAAACAATATTAATTGATCTAAATTGATTCTAACGATTCTTTAACATGATTAATCAGTTATTCTTCGTTAGGAGTTAGTGATCTTAGCCAAGTTTTGAATCAAGATGCAACACTTTAAAAGGCATTAAAATTTGTTATTAAACTAAAGTCTCAGTTGCAATAAACAATTATTCTTTTTTTTTGGTCAAATGAATTAAATAGCCTTTGGTCATAAGCATTAAAACTTTAAATTTTGACTGTTTATGAATTATTTAGTAATTTTTTTCAGCCCACAAATCGCAAAAGATAGTAAAAATAAAGTTAACGTATTACTTTAGTCTTTAACATTTCATACGTCTTATTGTAATTCTGAAAAATTTTAAATTTATTTTCATATCAGTTTTAAAAAATTTTAAATAGGTTTAATGATGTTTTACAGTTAAATTTGACATGAACAATTAACATATTTAAAAATTAATAATGTTTAATTTCAATATGTAAGTAAAATTGACCATCAATGATTATTAAAATAGAAGTTTTTTCTTTAATTATGGAACATTGATGATTGATTGATATAATTTTAAATTTTTCTAAAAATAGAAAATCAAGAAGATGAAGTGTTACAAAAAGATTTTTGTTATATTTCTCTAACACAAAAAAAAATGACTTAACAATAATGTTATTAATATTCACGTTAATATTTAAAACATTAAAGATTAAATTAAAACTATGTACAAATATTAAAAAATAATACTTAACTTTAAAAATAAAAACGCAATAACCAAACCTTTTCTTTCTTATCTGTATTAACAATGACCCAATGGCTTTATAAACCCAAATCAAAGTGATCCAATTCCAAATCACTAATTGGAACAGAAACAAAAGTGACAAAATCATAAAAAAAAGACACCAAAACAAAAATAAAATAAAAAACATTTTGACTCAGACTGTCACTCCAATAGCTCCAAAAAGTTAGTAAAAAAAAAACGCACATTAAGTATCAATCAATTAGTCAAATAATTAAACCAATTTGAGTTGGTCGCGTGGTTAGCTCACTCATCCGCTTAAGCAAGTGTCGGAAGTTCAAATCCTGCCGCGACGGATTAATCTTTAACTTATCGTGTTGAGGAATACCGTTTGAATAAACAAAAAAAATTAGTCAAATAATTAACTCATTCATTTACTTAATCAAGTGTGGTTGGGAGTTCAAATCCCAACACCAGTCATATATCCGTTATATACTTATATCACACCACTTCCTGGGGTTTAGCTAATTTAATAATTTGATAGGGGATGATGATTTTTTTTTTTTTGGAAATTTTTGGCCACATTATTTTTTACTATGGGCCACACAATAATGGCCTTTTACTCAATATTCAAAGAAAAAAAGCCCATACTAACCAAACTTGACAAGGTGCATTTTGTTGGATAGTGGTGGGGACTTGGGAGAATAAAAACGGAGCATGCAAATGAAAGAAACAGAACTTGCTAGAAATCTATAATACTCACTCCCATGTAGTGTGTGAGTGAGTTGTGTGGGTGTGTAATACATAGGTGTATAGATGTAATGCCTAGGATTGGGGTTGTCCAATCCACTTGACCAAAAAAAAAAAAGAAATCTAGAATACTCTATAAACTTCAAACACTTATTCATTTACTCAAACACTAATTTATTATTTCTTTCAATAGTTCCATTCAAATCCAGTCAATAATAAAATTTATTATATTAAATGTTCCTTTTTTTTATTAAATTTAAATTCCATAAAATACTATCAATTGATGAGAATTCCATATCTAGAAAATTCTCTTCCTTTAGCCATTATCAACTTTGACAACTTTTATGGTAATGAATCTCCAGCCTTTTTATTTTTTCTGGTAATGAATGCTCAGCCATTTTTAATTCTGTAGAGTTTAATTTTAATCCTTATTAGTCAATCAATTAAATATGAGAGAATATATTTTTATCTAATTTAATGAGTTATTAGTTTGAGTCAAATTTATTCATTAATAAAAAAAATATTTTATACTAATATTTTTATAGATTTAACACATACGTATCTTAAAGATATAAATTAAAATTATTAAAATTAATTTTTATTTGTTATTTTAATAAATAAAAAAACAAATACATTAAACATTTGAAATAAATTCTATTTTTATTTGAAAAAATTTATTGAATCACTAGAATTAAAAAAATGTAAACTTTGAATTTTTTTTATTTATAGAAAGAGAGTTAAACACATCTAATACATATAATTACACATTATTACGTAATTTTGTTAATATAGTTGCATAAATAAAATACTTTATATTGGTTTATTATTTCAAAATAAAAGTTGCAAAGAACACAAAGATTAGAGAGTGTGGAGAAGGCGAATGGGAAGATCGTCAGATATGGACGCCGAGATGACGGAGGTGGCGCCGTCTGCGGCGGAGGCGCCGCCGCTAGGGGCGGTTCCGTCGAGCTCCGGCGAAAACGACTCCGTACGCGACTTACTCACATTGGCTCGCCAATTCATCAATCAAGGAAAACCTTCCCAAGCTCTCCAAGCTGTAATCTTTTTTCATTTCTCTCTTTCAATTTTATTTTATTCTTTCAATTCTATTAAATCAACTATGTTTATCTTCATTCCAATCGTTAATTTGCATAAAGTTTTCTTTTTTGTTATAACTTCACTGGAATCGTAGCTTTTTCTTTTCTTTGTACAATTTTGGTCACTTGTGAAGTTTTGTTTATTTGTTTATTTTAATTTTTTTTTATATATGCGAGGTTTGAATTAATTCAATACTGTTTTGTGCAATGGTATATAGAGCATGCTTACCTTGCTGAGTAAACTAGCCGAATCAGTTGTGTATGTTGGATAAATCAAATTATATATGAACATTGTTTTGGGATGATTACCATAACTAGTTTAGAATTTACCAAATGAGTAACTTTTTATTTGTTGGTTTTGTTTATTGATTACATCTGCATGGTGGATTTCAAAATATGATTCTGGGGTTGGTGACTTTTTTATGATCAAACTCCCTTAAGATGCTTTGAAGACTTACTGGGGAATTTTGCTTAACTCATTGCAAATGTTTACTACACTGTTCTTACTTTCTACATGGACAATCTAGCTACTTGTTTTTGGAAAGCAGAATAATTTTATCATACATTCGGACTGTTTAGAATTTAGAACACCCCTGTTTTGGAGTTTTTAAATGATGGAATGGAAATGGGAGACTATCATTTAAAATTTTCCATTATTGAATTTCTATGTACATTTTACAAGTGATGATAGAGCATCCGAAAAATCTTCCGACTAGGTGAAGTAAACCGTAAATCGAAACTATGTTTTGGTAATCTTAAAAAGCAATCAATTATAACTTTGTATTCATTTAGTGATTAGGAGAATGCTTACGGTGATGAGATAAGAGGATAAATCATTTCACACTTTTAAAGTCCTCCTAATTTTAGGATTTCAAATATACGAACAAAGGAAGCACAACCTAGGCATGCTGTGTGTAAACATGACTTCATACTTTTCAGGAAGAAAAATCAATAAGCCTTGGCATCAGTAAAATGAATATTTTTTCTTTTCATGTTTTTGGTGTTTATTCAACAAGTGGCTCTTGGTTGGAGGTTTTTGTATCCAACTATGCGTACATGATACGTTGTAGGAGATCATAGCCTGAATTTTCACCAACGCATCGTGGCAGCAGGCAGGAGAGACTTTTATTTTTTTATTCTAATGTTTTGAGAACCCTGACAATCAAGTGATTCAGTATTAACTATTCATTCAGTTACTCCACGGAGTTGATGATCTTTTTTCTTCTCTGATAAATGAGGAGATAATATATTTCAATGTGTTATGTGTGAAGCTTTAATCATGTTTGTAGACAGATACTAAAATATTTGGCCATTCTTTTGGTGGCTGATGTGTTTTTTTTTTTAAACGCAGGTAATTGTAGCAATGAAATCCAAAGGTGGGGATGAAGCTGTATTTCAGTCCTTGCATCGTGCTCGTGAGGTGTATAGAAGTAGACTTCAAGACAATGCTGCTGTTGACCAGCTAGCTTCTTTGTTTGCTGAGTGCGCCATTGCCGAAGCTCAGCCTGTAATAATTGAACCATCTGCAACTAACACCCTTGTCCCTTCAATTGCCAGCCCGTCAATTTCTTCTGATGCTCATGGGACGTCCATACTGGCTGAAACCGGCAGGATGCAAGTAGTATTGGATGCGGTTTCAGATGGAAGCAGCTTCATCTGTTTGAAGTGTGGGGGCCTTGTTAGTAATCATCGTAAAGATGAGCACTATGCATACTGGTGCTCTTAACCCCAATGCTTTGTGTAGAGCGAGCCGAAATCATGCTTGTTGATGCTTTTCTATGCATTTTCAAGATCAAGTTTTCTAATATCTTGGAAGTGAAGCTTTGAATGCCTTATACTTGGTCTTTGAAACATTCATGTCAATGTTATAGTAAAGTTTACATTAGCAAACTTTTTTCTCTTTGAAGAATTTAATGCTGTAAAACCATAGTGGTTCTGTAGTTCAGTAGTTGAGTCACCAATACAGAAAATTTTCTGAGTATAAGACTTGGTGTGATTGATGTCCATTTGGACTCTAAATGCTACATTTGAGCCTCAAGAGTACATTGTTCTCTCCTATGTTTACTCTTTTTTGCGGATTTTTTGTATGTAATGATGATGAGTTGTAAGATAAGGGAGATAAATGATTTAGCTCTTGTCATTTTGTCATAATTCTTTCTTCTTTAGGGGTTTCCATTATTATGCTCCATTTTCGGGCATGCTTTCAGTACCATTAATCTTGCTTTATTAAATTGGGTTGACACAATGGTAGAACCTTGATTCTTTGTTGTATTGAATTACAACTATGATTATTATTTTTTTGGGGTTCTTTTTGCAACATGGCAATGGATACCGTGGGAACAATTAAACAGCAAAATACAACTATTAAATTGTTGCTTGGGAAATGTTGTGATTATTTTATCTTGTACATTGAGTTGGTGCATATTTGTTCACTATAAATTGGAGTGAAACTTATTTTATGTGGATTTTAAGACCCATATTAATTGTAAAAAAATATGTATCAACTTAGCGTATGAGACACAAATAAGTATAAACATTACATATTCTCTTTTCTCTTTTTTTCTTTTTTTGACATCTTGCTTGCTTAAAATACAAAATGAAAGTGAAAATGTCCCCCAACACCAAGTTGATTGACTGGTAGCCAAACCCAATTTCTTTTCAGTGTCTTATATTAGAAATGATTTAAAATAAAAGGAATGGTAAGATGGAAACAATAACAAGTCCAAATAGAGAAGATGTGGACTAAAATTAAAATCCCTTTCAATATAGTAACTAATGTTCTTTACACACAAAAAACCTTATAGACAAGAAAAATAATACACAGAAGAATTTTCCCTCTGTTGGTACATGACAAAGCAATGCTACAGTACTTATATCAACAAAAATCAATGTGACCCAAACATGACAAGACCACAAAAACTTACAGTAAGGTATTAAAAAAGACCCTTAATAATACATATTTCCACTAGAAAAAAAGAATATTTCCTTTTTTGTTCCCCACTAGTATTGATATGGACAGACTCAGACTATTCTCCAATGCTTATAAAGCAAACAACTATCTCCTATGCTTCAATTATTAGGGTAGCTGTTTGGCAACATTGCAGCACACCTCACACAATGCTCCAAATGCATCAACTATGGAAACTTTCCAGTATTGCACAGTATTAACAAAGACTGATAGCAGTATATATAATGTCAGCAACCATTTATACTACACTGCAGCAAGAAACAAGAATGTCAGATCAGATCAATGCATCTTATAAAAGAAATTGGTTGGAAAACAGTAACTGAGCAATAATTAGATGAGAAGATATTAGAGAATATAATTTCTAAAGCATTTCTGAAGTATAATGTGTACTTTCAGAGAATAAAAAATGCACATTGTAACCTTTGATGAAAAACAAAGGGCATCATCTTAAAGTAAACCCTGCACCTTAGAGGAGGCACTCATTTTGAAATCTTGTGTAGCAGAAGTGATTGCTTAAAGTAAGAATAATATACATGATAAATAGTCATTACCCGCACCTAGTTTTATGTTCTTTCCAATGCCTTGTGTCCAGAATTATTCATGTAGAAAAAAACAGATGAATACTGAGCCACACCAAACGGCTGATCAAAGAGAGGATCACTTCCTATGTTGCAAGGCGCGGGGACGTGGCTTTGCTCTCATGATCGTCTCATCACTATGTCGTATCAATTCGGAAAGTCTCCATGGCTTCTGCCACTTCCACTTAAATTGTAATAGCCACTGATGATGGCTTCTTTTCCACCTCCATAGCTTGCCAGATGCTTGTCCTGCCATTGCCAATTTTTTCATTGGCAACTGCCCGATTGGTACCATCTGCATCGAAAGAAAATCTCACATACTTGGTCTTATAAAAATATATTTGCTAGTTTCACATGAATGCAGAACAAATTACCCTTTTACTCTCATCTATAAAAGCTGCTGATTGCCTCACTTGGCCATTAACAATGCCTGGTGTATATTTTCGCTGTTTCTGAGCTTGCACGGAATCTGGAGACAATGGTCCCGTGTCTTCATCAGCATTATGCTTCAATGAATTTGGAGAGTTTCCCTGTTATATCAAGTGATGAAATTAACAACTAAAATTACAGTGATGACAGTAGTATTATGGCCTGTGCCTTAAACGGTTTGAATTATTTGCTTCAAGTTTGGTTTACTTGCTATGCTAGTACGAACAGTTTATGTTTGAAAAAGAAAACCATTGAGATGTATGATAAGTATTTTGTATTTTTGACACATTATGCCCAAGAAACCGAGGTGGTATGCCATCGTTAATTTCTTCTAAATATAATGAGTTAATTTTTGCTGAAAGCTTTACAGTTATGTATTTTATTTTCAAAATCTTCGTTGATTTTTCCTTGAATAATAGGCAGACAAGATCTTACAGAAGGTGGTGCTTCCAATGTTGTTGCAACGGCATGCTCCCTCACCTTTAGCTCCTTCTCAACTTCCTTCCTCTTGATCTCACTTTGCCGTAATAGACCAACAAGTTCTTTGATTTGATCTTTCATTTCCTTGATCTCAATGTCCTTCTCCCATAGTTGGCACCTGCAATCATCGTCTCGTACGTTAAATTTAAATAATAGTACAAGCGAGCCAACATAAGCCACTCAACAAAATACAAATGCTATATACTCATTTAACGTGATTTGAGATTCAAATTATTGCAATCAATTATCATATTAATGTCAAGCCATTTGTTAAAGGAAACTTTTAAAACCTAAAAGGCACCTTCCCTCTCTGTATGTGGATATTGCATTGAAAATAATGATAGAATTATCAAGATATAGAAGCCAGACTTATACGTGTAAAGGACACCAAATCATGTCAATGGCCTTCTGTAGTTCTATTTCAATGAGTTCATTTCATCCTTTATAGAAAAGTAGAAAATATGATCCATTATTGTTCTAAAATTTACAAGAATTACCAAACTTCCTGGTTCCTGTAAGTGAGTGTTTTTTTTTGTTGAATTGGGTCAGATTTGCAAATTTGAAATAGATCAAGAGAAAGATAGAAAGTGATTAAGGATTAAAAAGTGCACCTAGCATCCGCAACAGAATTAAACATATATTGAAGCAGATTCTTGGCTTCTCCCATTGAGCGTAACTGGTTCCAGCGTCCACGACTAGTGAAAGCCCGTTCTCGTTCTTCTGCCTCAGAAAGTTGAGAAGCCATTGCCACAAGTGAATTAGAGGATATGCTCAGCATGCTCTCGAGTGAAGCTATTCTGGCCATTCTTGCATTTGGTGGCATGGACAACACTCTGAGAAATATGGCAAGTGTTAAAAAGACACTGAGCAGAGAGAGCTATCCTTTTAGATTCCATGTGTTTATTATTTGAAAGAGAGAATATTTTCAAGATGTAAAGAGGTAAAAAACTAACAAATATAATTATTATATTTATTTAAAAACAAGGAATACCTAGCAAATCCATTCTTCCCTCTTGGAGGACTGAGACCTTTTGCAGCAAACTCATTTACTTGCTTCAGCAAGGATAACTCTTCTGCAAGGGCAGCTCGCCTGAGGATTAGATCCAAATTAAGAATCAGAAAAAGAATCAATGACAACAATACAAATCAATTAGTACGAAAAGTAATTAGGGAACATAAGTTACATACACTTCGCTTTGCTTCTCATACTCAAAACGAACTTCATGCTCTTTTACCATGACTTCTAGCTCGTGATCAAGCCACCGTTGTAAGGACTTCTCATTACTCTGTAAATGATGAAAACATACTTATTTAAGATTTAAGCTAGCATGGATGGTAAGCAAATCCAAGAGAGTGAGAAAGTATGCTACCTGCCCATTCGTTCCATTTCCATTCATTGTAACTGGAAGATGAAAGAGAATAAGAATATTAATAAAATGAAAGAGAGGATCCATCTACTTAAACTCCCATGTTATTCACTAAAAGACAGTTTCCTATACTTAAGCCATTTTAAAAGAAAATCCTTTTTCAACTGATCTATTAAAGTTAAGCCTGATTGTATCATGCCTCAAACCAGATGACATGCCAGTTAATAAATACGAGCATCGTCTGTCTCAGTAGCCTACAAAGTTAACGTTATTGTTCGCCACAACAAATCATACCTGAAGTATCTCGGCTGGAAGATTTGCGAGCTTCCAACAATTCCTTTAATCGCTTGGTTGCCATTGCAGCTTCTTCAGTCTTTCTTTGCAGAACCTAAGGAAACATTTAGTTATTAGATTTAGTAACTTATTATGATAAGTATCAGTCAAGAATCAAGATAACCACAAATATCATCAAGAAAATAGGTGTTTCTATAACCATCTTATTTATTCAATTTATATTGGTCAAAGAAGAATTTATTCTATTCTAAGAATTATGCATATTGCATAGCAAAATGAAAAGCAGATGGGAGCACAACATGTTGAATATCACAGCATAAAAAGTGTTCTATTTGTGTATATTTGACATATTTTGGAGGAAGTCATAGTTTACTTTTACACACACGTCAATGTCAATCACCCAAGAATACCTAGAAATTTGGATAATGAAGGTATAACATGTATTCAATCTTGATTAATATTTTGCACATAGCCATACGCCTAAACCCTGGTGCTTCAATTTACAATGCACCGTTGCTTTAATTAACAGAATTAACTACATGCAACAAAAATGTATATATGACTTGCCCAGATTATTTACCACTAAATTGAAACATATCATCATATAGATTTCATTCTTTAAGAAGTATTTTTCCTATATTTTTAAGTACAGGTGTTGCATATAAAAGGTGAAACAGTAAATGCACATAAAGCCACCATCACCACCACAAAATCTTCAATCTTAATATATTTATCTCTAGTGTAAACTAAAAAGTCCAAGTTAAAAATTATATAAAAACTATCATCTAACAACTAGGAACCCTCACCAGTTTTTGGCGCTGATTTAATGCTTGCAGCTTGTGCCTTTCAAACTCGTTTTTCCTTCCCTCCTTCCTTAACTGTTTCACAAAACATATAACCAATAAAGTCCATAGAGAATAATGCAGTGCAGCCAGGTAAATCATGTTGGAAAGTGTTAGATTGATCATGATCAGCTATCATACTAGCACAAGACACAAGTCCAGCTAAACATGACCATCTCTGTATACTAATTCTACCTATTGAATATGAGTTGTTAGAAAGCTTTGAAGAAGCAGATAGTTTGTACCCTAAATTAAGTATTAACTCGTGCTTATAACAAAATCATGAAAAAATGAGGAAGCTTGACATACTTGCAGAAGTTCTTTCTCTCTAGAAGCTTTCCATTGCCGAAACTGTTCTGATTCTTGTTTCATCCTTTGTTGCAATTGAACCTGCAACATTATTCAGGTTACAGCAGACAAAAGTACATGATCTCAATTATGTATTTGCAAAGTACAGAAATCAACCTTTTGGGCCTTTATAGATTGTATTTCATCTTGCAGTCGCTTTGCTGCTTCGTCACTTTTTTGCTTTTGTTTCAGAAGCTGGACCTGGCTCTCTTGTTTCTTCTTCAAATCCAGGATCTGAATTCATATATTTTGAAAGATTCTACCACTGTCAAATTGTTGTAACCAAAATCATACAACTGTAAAACAAATTCAAATGAAAAACTGGACTCCTCACCTGAGACTCAAGGGCTTTCAGCTTTTGTGCATGGATATCCTCTGATTTATGTGTTTGTCCATCAGAATTAGCAGCAAGATTTTCAACCTCAGCCAAAAGTCGATCCCTCTCTCGCTGCATTTATAAATCAGATGCATACATGAATATGAATTTTCTGCATGAGTAAAATTAACTTTGCACATAACTTCTATCAAACCTGCACAGCTCTCTTTTCATCCTCCAGCTCCATTATCTTCCTTCCAAAGTGTTGCTTGAGAGTTTCAGCATCAGATATCCCAAAAAGCTTCATCTCAGACTGTACAGACATCAATCCCATTAAGTAAGGTAATAAAATAAGCGAGAGAAAGAATATGGTAGTCTCTTCTGTAATTATTCGATGATGAAGTTGGGAAAAGACCAGTCAGCTACTGCTTTTATTATTTTAATTTGATTTTGGCAGCTTGTTAATGAAGAAATCCTTGGAATGAAAAATCTAACTATTTGAAATCAGAAGATAAGGGATCAAACCCAAGAAGTGAAGCAGTAGACTATCATTTTCTAAGCTAAAAGCAGAAAACACCATCAACCATCAAAAACAAAATTTCTGACTGTAGGGTTATCAAATCATAGAACACAAGTTACATAATGGTTCTATTGATTTGAATGCTATCCTCTAATGCATAATATGTCATAGATATGGGTTTAATTATATGTAATTATAACAACCTCTTTCTGCTCCAAGCGTTTATTCAATTCATGTAACTCTCTATCCATACTGTTTTGCAGTAATGTATGCTCCCACTCTTTTGCTACTTCTTCAATTTCCCTTGAATCCCCTGTAAAACTGGCACTGTTAACCAAGGATCATGGCATTCTAATCGAATATTTAATATTAGCCTTATCAAACAACTTACTAAATTCAGGCCAACGACAAGTCTTACCTGTTGTTTCACTCATTGGATAATCAGGAGCTGTGATAGGTAAGGCCCTCTTAAGCCCATCAGTCTTCACGTTGCATGTGCTGTCATCCTGGAAAGGAAATTTAATACTTAAATGCATAGCCTCACAGAATGGCTGTTGTAATGGAAACTAATCCATATAGTGGAATGCAAATACCAAGATATGTCTAGGTATTAAATTGTTAAAAAGTTGTTAAGTCAAACAAGAATATCAACTATGGAATCAGAGGCATACATAAGCATCTTTTTCACAGTGATCTATAACACTAACAGGGCTTCGAGTACGGTATTCATGAAGTTCACGGCAGAGATCCTCATTTGCTGCTTCAAGCCAAGCAATCCTTTCCTTCAGGACCTAAATAAACAGTTATAAAATGATTACATATTAATTACAAAAACATAAACCATATCAACACGTGTACTTTGAGTAAATCAAATTATTTAGTAGTGTCTATGAAAGAGGTCCAGCTACGATGAAGGCTGGGATACTTTCTGTCTAACAAAAAAGGTAACGTTGATTGATGCCCATCTGTTTACCATAAGTCATTTCATTAATGTTATCACTGACCTATTATAGGAAATATATTAAACGTAATGCAGAATTTAACACATTTCCAAAGATTCAAGCTACCAGAAACCAAACTACCTGAACTTCCTCAGAAGAGCCACCAGAGCGAGCACAAAGTTCTGCTTGCAAATACTCTAACTGTTGTCGCATTTTTAGCATCTCACTGGACATGGGATCTCTGTTCACCTAAGGAAGAATAAAAATATAAAATTAAATGTATGCAATATATATTGAAAACGAAGAATCGAAGAGATATGACATGGAACATAAATTTATGCAGATACTTACAACAGGCTTATTTTGGATATTGCGTGCACGATTTGCATACTTCAAAGTGTTGAGGGTTTCCTCGGCATTAATATCTGCGGGACTTATGCAAGCTGGAAAAGAAACAGAAACATATTTTATTGCAGCGAATATATGTACATTGGAAACGAGCATGCAATACAACAATGTAATACTCATCATCAATCTTAGAAGAAAAAAAATTGTGAAGAAGAATAGTAACATGAGATCCATGAAGAAGCTTTTCATTTTTGGTTGAAGCTTATCTTGTGAAAGCCAATGATGGGAGATTAAAAAAATCGACTAGGATACATGCAAGAATAACTGAGTTACCTATCATAACAGTCCTGCTGTTACCACCAAGTGAATCCTGCAAAATCATTTAGCTTTATCTATAAATACACAACTTCTAGAAAAGAAAATTTATGTCAAAGATCAAAGAAAGAAAATAATAACATTAGCGAATTTGGTTACTTCTATTTCTTATTTTTGTTGTCATTCATTCAAACACGGTGATATTTTCAGTGGGGAAAATACATCCTTCTTAAACTGACTTAATAGTAAGTATATTTCAACATCATTAGAGTATACTACGAGAAGGTACACTTAGAGATATAAACCTGCAAAAGCCTAGTAAGTTTACTGTCCCTATAAGGAACATGAGCTCCTTCTTTTCTCTTCTTTTCATCACCAAGCGCACTAATTACATTACCCAGTGCCAGAAGTCCTTTATTTATGTGAACTCCTGTATGAAAGAGAAAATTAATAGGAATATATAATGGTGAAAATAATATTTACTAGCACAAATTAAAAAAGCCATCATCTAACCTTCCTTAAAACGCAAGCCATCAGATCCTGTTCGTTTAGCTCGTTCTGATCCAGCAAGATCCACTAAGTGTAACTTGGCACAAAGATACTCTTCATTCATGGTATCATTTGCGCCGATCTCGCTGGAACTATTGAGCTTCCGCATTTGCTCTAGTGTGATGGTGAAGATGGCATGTGAACGACTAGTTGGCCACATAATAATAGAAGAATAAGTAATAAACAAGAACTCAAGCATAAATTACAGCAGTTAATAATGATGCCAACAAGTAAATTCAGGAAGATTCATTGCGGGGAAAAAAGATTATTTGTAGTATAAACATATTTCCTCCCATAACAAATTGAAACTTTAAGTACAACACTGGCTTTAAAATTTAAAAGAAAATAACTCGAAGCTTAGTCTGGTTTTTAAGTCTGTAAATCATCAGTGATTTAGCAATAATTGAAATCCATTATACACCATATCTTCCTTAGTTCTTGTTTTAAAATTTATATTTCACATTAAACAGCTCATACTTTGATATGCAAAATTAGTTTATGAATCTAAAAGTGAAATAAAAATACCACATGAATAAGCACAGATTCATGCAGTCTGATAAGAAGGAAAATGCATTAGTTACCTGGATTGGTTGTTCATATTTGTGCTCCCGGTTGCTCTACTCAATGATCCTTGTTCTAGGCAAGCAGCCATTTCTTTCAGTGTTGTAACGCTGACTTCAGTAGATCCTGCCAGGGTAATGACACCATTTGATGTTTCACGAATTTGAATTGGTGGTTTCCCAGGAACGTTTACTTTCCCAGCATGTCCATTTGCAGTTTCTGGTTTGTTCAAAAAGGATGGATCCAGCAAGTCTCTTACTTCTTCTTTAAGAATCTATTTACAGATAAAGGTTGTTAGATGTATAATCTTAATCAATTCACAAGTAATAATCTATTAGTTTCAGGCATTAAAGAAGAACTAAACTTTCAAAACCATGGCTATAAGCTATCGACACACCTCAATAAAGGAAACATGCAACTGAAATTCGCTTTGATGCTTTAAAATCTCGATTTTGTCAAACAAGACACTCATAACTTGGGGTATTATTCCTCCTTGGTAATCATCTTTATAGCCAGTGCCCATGGTATATGTTTTCCCAGAACCTGTCTGCAATGGAGTAAAAATATCATGTGCTAGAGAGAAGTATGTGCAGTGCGTGCAACTTCTGTCCCATTTAGCAGTTAACTATACCTGACCATAGGCAAGAACAGTTGCATTATATCCTTGGAACAAACCATCAACAAGGGAAGCAACACATTCACCGAACATAGCAGATGAAGGAGAACCAGTGCTCCCATAGACATGATCAAATGTAAAGGAATGGGAACCAATTTGCACCTGCATTCATTTGCAATTAGCATAAGACATAACCCCATTTTTCAGCTACTCAAGGCAACTAATACAGTCTGCAATTTTAGATGAAGGTGTCCAAAGACTTAAATTTCAAGTCCTATGTTTTTTTTTTTTTTTTTTGGTGTACATTTAAAGTATTTTTAATACTTTTTCAATTAGATGTAGAATGAATATGCAGAGTAAATTATTACTTTAACTTATTATTTCAGGGGGAAATCAGCTGATATATTCTTATCAAATACAAAATAGTGAAATTTTGACATAAATAGGAGAGGAAAATCATTCATGAAAAGCAAGTGAACTATAGTCCAAAGAGTTGCTTTCATTTACAAGGACCTGTTTGTCATTTACCGAGTGTTTGGAATCTCTTTTGTTCAATTGGAATCAAAAGGAAGAGAAGAAGGAAACAAGGAGTTCATTTCATTTATAATTCAGTTCATCTATTGAAATGATTTTAGTTCAAAGGATTTAATTCATTTTAAAATACAAATCACCTTGCGTATAAGATTTTGGTGGTTGGTAATTCTACCTCTTAAAACTTCATAAATCATTTCATTTTCATTTTCATTTTCAATCATTCCAAAAATTTCCAACATCAAACACATACCATTACAGCAAATTACATCCCATAGACCCCTACCAGACAAAAACCAAAAAGACAAAAACGCAGCCACACAACACAAAAATCAAACATTTTCCCCCAAAAATTACATCACAACTATCAGACCAACAGAGCCGTTCCACCACACAATCAAATTCCTAAAGTCCAACTCCAAACCAAGAAATTGCATAAAAAGTCAAATATCTCAATCAAGCAAAGCATCATCATCAGAATTCAGATCGCAAAAATATTATTTTAAATAAAAAAGGAAACAAATTCCAAATCCTACTTTCTACTACGCAAGCAAATGTCGGATCCAGATCTTCACCTAAATTCACCAAATCCACACACTGTATCATCCCTAAACAGTAGAACATCAATGAATCAACCCAAAACCAAATCATTTTCACATGTTAACAACAAAACAATGGCTTCAACTTTCAAATTGCAGCTGCTGCATCATTAATCTCCATCCGTTATTCATTATCCATACCGTCCCGGAGTTATCAGCAATCAAAGTAACAGAAAAAAAAAAAGAAAGAAAGAAAAATCGCATTGTAACAACCGCAGTCGGAAAGTTAGTTACAACCGTATTACCGGTATTATTGTAACCGCCAACTGTAACTGAATTTCAGAAAGAAGAAGAAAAAGAAAGAGTATAATCTCGGAAGCATTGTTGAGATTTGATGAGGAGAACCTGAGGCTTGCCAGGGACGACGGTGACGCAGTCCTTGCAACCTTGGAGCTTCTCGTCGGCGATGAGCGGTCTAACGTGGACCGCTACTTTGACGCAACAATCTTCACCTGTTGCTGCTGCTGTTGCTGCTTCCATGGCTGGAAGCTCAATCACGCGCACAGCACGCGCGCACAAAAGAGTCTTGGTGTTATGGAATCGCAGCTAAAAAGACACACAGTGTGATATAGAATGCAGTAAGAGAAGAAAAAAGAAAATAAGATGCTGAAGGTGCAGAAGAAAATTCAATCGGTTCCTTGGAGTAGTGTTGTCAATGTGTGGTGGAGAGAGAGAGAGAGAGATGCAGTAAGTGGTGATGGTTTCTAGTTTCTAGAACTTCTACTGCCACAGAAGAAGAAGAAGAAGGAGAGAGAGAGAGAGAGGTGGAAAAAGGTGATATAACTAATAAGTGTTTAGCTGCTATAACTAGTTTTAATGGTTTTGTTTTTTTCTTTTCTTTTATTAAACACAAAGGTTTAGGCTGAGAAAAATTAAAATTTATCTCAACTACTCAACTGGTACATGTCCTTCTAAGTTTTTCTTTTCTTTCTTTCTTTCTTTCTTTCTGAGAATAAGCTACTGTTTTCAATATTAAAAGAAAAAAGTTAAAAACTTATGTGTAGTTGCCTTCACATGAAGTTGATAACTAAGAGTGAATTTCACGTGAAATCGAATGTACTTAAATTTTTATCCAAAAAAATGGAAATAGTGATGGTTTTTATTATAGAAAACATAAATTAATTCTATATTTATAAAAAAATGAGTGAATTTCATAAAAGTATCCAAAATAATATCAAATCTAATTCTCATTTTTTGAATATTTTGAGTTATTCTGTCAAAATATTTCAATCTTTAATATGTATTAAATTAATTTATATCTTTCATAATTAAAATTGTTTATATTTAAATAATATTATTATTTGACTTTTTTTTATTCACTATTTATGTCATCTCAATAGAAAAGAGAGAATGAGAATGTATATAATTTTTTAAAAAATTTATAACATAATCAAACATTTATAAATGGTAAACTAATAATATTCGGTAAAAAAAAAGTAAAAATTGATTAGTGTTGACTTAAATGAAATATATAAAGAAAATGTTTGTTACTAAATATTTGTAAAAAAAATTATAAGAAAATCTAATCTATAGTAATAATAGAAAAAAAACAAACTACATCGAATCGAATAAATTGTTTAATTGGTGGAAGATTCTATATTCTCTGTAAAGTATAAAATTCTTGCTTCATATTAAAATATCCATTTCAGAGAAAAAAAAATAGCATAAAGTGAAAACTCCATAGTCCATAGACCATAGTGGTGAGGACAAGATGAAAGAGAGGGACGGTTTTGGAAAGAAAAAATTTCAAAATTAGTAAAATTTATTAACTTTAACTAATATTTTTAATTATAAATTTAATTTTTTAATTTAATAATTTAATAATATATTTTATTTTTTATTTTTAAATATTAATTATTAATGTCCGCAAAAAAAATAAAAACAGAAATACTTTAATAATACACATTTGTATTTATTGCTTAAATAATTATTTAAATATATAAATTTGTGACTTAATAAATATATAAAATATTTTACTTTATATTATTACTATATTTAAACTAAACTAATAAATTAATAAGTCTTACAAAAAATTGTTAAATCATAGCAATAATAATCATAAGAAAAGAAATTAAGATTCCTTCGTATGAAATTTTTGTATGTTGTAAAATACATTAAAATCATGTGAAATCACTTAAGTCATCGACTTTGTAAATTCAATATTTTGCTTATAAAATTACCTAAAACAATTTATACCGTTAAACAAAAATCTATAAATCAGTTTACATCAAAATTTTCATATAAATTGTTACATGGACCACATAAAAACTTTTGATATATTAACTGTATAAAATTTTATGAAAGGGATTGTGTGATGGAGTTAACAGATGAGTTGTAATATTTGCTTGAAGAACAAGGTATAACCTAAGAAAATAAAAAAAATAAAAAAGAATAAAAGAGCAGAAAAAGGCACGTGAGGAGTGAGAAGAAAGGGAAAGCTTTAAGATACACCAATGTGTATAGTAGCTTCCTCTATCCTCATCATACACGTTCATACCTCACATGTTGCATTCTACTTTTCCTCCATTTTGCACCCCACAAACCTTGCATATTTCTTTTTCCGAATTTAATTTTGGTGTATTATCCGTGTATCTAATTATATAATAATGTTATATAGTTATATTAATAAAAATAATTATTTTTTATATTAATTGCGTAAATATATAATAATTAGATAATTATATAAAATATTAATGTATATTATCAATACATTAAAATTAAATTATACCAATATTTCACTTGTTTATTTTATAAATAATTATAAACTGTGTAACTTTATTTAAATTGGTATAAATAATCTTTAGTGTATGTTATTGTGATTCAATAGTTGGATTAACAAAATATACATCTAACAAAATTTTATAAACTGTGTAACTTTATTTAAGAGTAAAGTATCGTTTTTGTCCCAACATTCGGGATAAATCCTATTTGTGTCCCTAACGTTTAAATCGTCCTATTTGTATTTTAACGTTTGTAAAAGTGATTCAATGTTATCCTACCATCAATTACACATCATGAACAGTTGAACACTTTAATTTGAGTTTTAAAAATATCTTCTTGAAGTTATAATACAAATATTTGGGATAGAATCCATGATCCACTCCGAAAAATAGCTCATCAAAAGTTGAAATTAATTCCTACAGCATTTACATAATTCACTTTTTTAGGGACATAATTGAATCTAAACACAAATAATGGGTATAATATTAAAATCGAACACATTCAAGTGAGACCTAATTGAGAATGAATACATCCAAGTAAGAATAATTGAAAAATATAATCTAATTTATTAGTATAATTGATAGTTGGATAACATTGAATCACTTTTATAAACGTTAGGGATACAAATAGGACGATTTAAACGTTAGGAACACAAATAAGACTACTTATCCCAAACGTTGGGACAAAAATAATACTTTACTCTTTATTTAAAATTGACATAAGTGTCATTTAATCCTAACTCTAGATTTTTTATTATATATATATATATGATGTTGTTGAACTAAAATATATCACAAAACTTATTACGTTTTCCATCCATGGAAAAAAGAAAAAGTGAAATACATCTTCTAGACATCTTTGAAATGTGCTGCATGGCACCAATTAATGTTTCTCTTAATTTTCTTTATTATTATGACTTTATTAGCCAATAATCACATGCAATCATCATGTGTGTATATACATATGGATAACTTGTTGATTTATTCATTTACCAAATATTTGTTGTGAGCCTTTATTATTATTATAAGGTTCATCAGCTTAATTCTTGTTTATACCTAAAGACATTTAAAAAAATATATGTAAAATAGTTGCCTAAGACATGCAAAAAGGTATTATTATTATTAACAATGTATTGGGGACAAAGCCTTAACTCATGATCGTTAGTTTCTTATAAAATTGATTCGAGCGAGATATAAGATTGCACCGAAAGAGTGGAAAATAAAATAATATAAAAAGAAGAGAAAATTAAAGAGAGTAGAAAATTAATTAAAGGTGGCATATAGAATAAGAATTATGGTAGAAAAGGCTCATTTGATCAACGATTTTATTAGGTATGATATATAATAAAAACTAGTTAAAAAAAAAAGTTAGCTATACAAAAATTTAAAACTTGCATATTTAAAATATAAAATTGGTTTCTTTAGTAAAATTTTTTTAATAGATAATCAGCTAACAAAATAGTAAACAAGTACAGGTTAAGATTTTGAATTGTTATTATAAAGATATAAAATATTAAAATAAAAAAATATTGGCTAATATTGTTGACTAAAAAAACAGGTTCCTAATATATTTTTATAAAAAAAATATAAATTATGTTAGCTGGTTATTGACTTCTTTTTTATTATTCACTCAAATTAAAAAAAAAATTAAAACAAAGCAAGAAATGATGGAGAATTAAGATGGTTAATTAATTAATTAAATAAATAAAGGGGTGTAGCATAATTTTTTTTTATTGTCCACTAAATTTTATAGCCTAACAGATCAAAGACTAATTTATATCATGATAAATAAACTGATCACTCGACTTAACATTATATTAATTAGCAGAAACAAAATCAGAAAAACTCATGACTTAGGCTTTATATTCATGCATAAGGATGATTGAAGTTTCATTTTAAAAATTTTCCAAATGTGGGTCATTTCTACTTTGTCAATATATCCAAAACAATGATAAGCCTCCTAAAAAAAACTCCTTTGAGTGAGACATATCATATATAGTCTCAGAGCGAGACAAACTTATCTTTCAACCTAAACGTTATTAGTATATATACCAAAAAAAATCATTTATGTTTATATTTATATCTATCTATATTAATTAGGTAAATAAATACACATTATTATTTATTTTGCTTTCAATATATATTTAATATCAGAATAAATGTAAATTTCATCTCATCATGTGAAAATGTATATTCTATTTAATAAATAACAAAAATGTATATATAGTTATATACTTTAATTAATATACAAAATAAAAGAAATACACATAATTTTTTCTAATGTGAATAGAGATGATGAAAATAAGAAAAAAATGGAGACCGATCTGGGCACCCTATTGGGCATATCCAGCTGTAATGGCTTCCTACATCACATGCAATAATAATAATAATAATAATAATAATATTCATTTTCTATAATAATATGAATAGGTCCCATGCCTCACACTACCCTCTCACTCTTGCCATTGCTAATATGAAATAATTATGAATTTCTTTTGGCAGTGGCAACCAGCACAAATATACTTTTCAACTTTGTAATGAGCTCCCTACTTTTAATCTAAACATTCTTAATTAATTAATTAATTAATTATGCCTTTTACTTATTATTAATATAATTAATCATATTAGATAATTATTGTATTTATCTTTGGATACATTAATCCAAAGATATGTATATACACTATTTTGACAAATAATAGAATAAATACATGCACAAGAGAAAAAAAAACGTAACTAAAGTAAAAAAAATGGTAATTTTGTTTAATTTTTGCTACAAATAAAAAATTATAGTTAGCGAAGATGACGCTTTTTTTATTTAGCCACGGTTTTTTGGTCCACGGAATAACAGACGAATTGAAATTTCGGAACTGTGATATATAGAATAATTGGTGTTAAAATAGTCATGTTTTTTAGTAAAATCTTAAATGTTTTAATAAGATTCTTTATCACCTGAAAAAAGAAAAAAAATATTAAAGGAACATCATTATATTGAGAAATTGAGATATGAGTTGATCTTAATGTAAAGAAAAACCAAAGAAATTTTGTCATGAAAGCTTTTATTATTGTATTGTGTTGTACCCTATAATGTTTATTATTAGTTCTTAAGTAAACAAATAATTAGATATCTGTTTTATTATCTCTATTAATGCAATAAAGTAATAATGTTTTGACAAAATTTTAACTATTTTTTATTGATAGGGAAATGTTATTCCGTTTATAATTTAATCTTGATTTGATTTGTTAACAAATTCTTGATTTTGTATTTCAACTTATTATTTCTTAATTATGTGGGACGTGTGCATATAAAGGAGTACTCCTTCTTGTAGTGTGAGTATTTGAACCTAACTCCTGGCCTAACTTAATCAGCTTTAAAATCTAAATATCATAATTTTTAATTTAATAAATAATTTCAGATAATAATAATTTGTCATCTTAGAGTAAGGTACTAGCTCAAATGAAAAACAGACAGATAATGTGGAATCAATTAATGTCTTTATTTATTAGCTTGATTTGAGCAGTTTTTTAGGGTCAAATTTATTTGAGTGAACGGTTTTATATCCCTTAGCTTCTTTATTTGAGTTTCATTTTATTTTTTATTATTTAATTTTCCAGCAATAATTAATTAAATTGTATATTATATAGATAAATGAAATAAATTAACAAATTAAAAATTATAGGAAGAGGAAATTCTAAACAAGTAAAATAATCTTTTCACGGTAAATAATTTTTTTTTGGGTCCGACAAGTTAATGACTAATTTGTCATTAATTTAAACTCTATTTAAGAGTCTATCGCTGATAGGTTACTACATGCACAAAACGAAATTTAAACTTGTAACACTTTAAGCAACGAGTAAACCATTTTTAAATTTGATAGAAGCATATACTATACATTGATTCGAGCCTCAATGAAAAGAACATAAATTAAAATGTTTTTATAATTATTACTAGGTGGAACATTGTCCATTTTCCAATATTATTTAAAGAGAAGGTTCTCAAGTGTAAAGTGTCAACCCTAGTCACCTCATGTTCATGTGTAACCAGCTCATAGCTCGTTAACAATCCTTAGCTTCAGAGCTTGATTCCTTGTACAAGCAAGTTATCAACAATACAAGTCAACATCATAAAAGTTCCAACGGTTCCTTAACCGACACAATATATATCATGTACCAAAACTTTTATTTCTTTTGGATTGAAGATTTTGTAACTAGACTTACATTATTATTTGAAACTTCACTCGGCCTAAAGTGAAAACCTTTTTATGTGATTTTAGGCTCACTTACATTTATCATTAGTATTGAGATAGAGTGTGATTATTTTCTTTTAAATTTAATTATACAAATTATGAATTTAGTTTTTAAATTTTTTTTAAAATTTAATTTTTTGTCTTTTTTCTCAATTATTTTTACATATTTCTCACGTAATTGTCTTTTTCTATTGAAAAAAAAGATGAACTAAAAAAACTAGATATTCAATATAACAACATGAAAGAGAAGATAAATAAGTAAAAATGCTATAAAAAACTCAGATTGTAATTCTCACTTCTTAAAATGATTTGTTGAAAATGCTTCGTCTGTTTTTGTCAATGCCATCTCTGATTTAAGCCTATATCAATAAAACATATTTATCAAATAAATTTTAGACTTTTAACTCAATAAAATATATATTTGTCATCACCAAAAATTAAGTTCTTATTTTCTAAACTTAACAGTATTATAATATTATTATAACATGCAATTCAAAATAATAGTAGTTATTAATTGGATAAATCAACAAAAATACATTTTAATTATTTTATAATTGATAAAAACACTTTTAAATTTTATTATTAACAAAAATACACATTCGTAAACAGAGACATTTTGTTATTGGATCGCTGTAGGGAGCCACCACGAGCCGCCGTAAAATACTGCGGGACACGTCGCTCGAAAGATATTTTACATTGAATATCCTTTAAAATTATCATATTGAAGACACTACGTCCGACTCAAAACCTTAAGTTAGTAATTTAATGGGTCTCTCATCTTATATACTTCTCACTCTTTTTTACTTTCTTTCATATAGGATTAATTTTATACATTTCTTACACTTGCAATATTAACACATTTTACATTAACAAAAAAGAATGACATGACAAACGAAGTTGTTTATATGAGAAATGAGGCTCTAATATTAATAACTAATAAGTAAGTCACGCTACGGTTTTTTATTAACAGAATTGGTTTTTTTTGTCTTAACACAATTTTTTAAATATTTAATAAAATATTTTATTAACAAAATAAACCATTTATTAACTTTTAGTGAATATAGATGAGCCCATATGCACGAACAAATAATTCATTATCATCGGTTACAATCAACCACATGTGCTTTCAGTGTAGAGTTATATGTGCTTTTAATTAGAAATTTACAATTAATTATATTCTCATAGTACTGTTCCAACCATAACCCATAAAATATCATTAGTTTAGTTCATTCATAGTTACTTTAATTTTCATGGGAAAATTATTTGTAGCTGGCTGTTCAAATTAAAGGAAAGTTTGTTATATAATATATATATTGTCATTCTTAAGAAATCGGGTATATGTTAGATTAAAAAAAAGATAATTTACATAAATAAAATGATTGAAGAAATCTTTACGCAAATATAATATTGATAAATGTTAAACATAAATACAACAAACGCAATTGTATGTAATCCGTGACACCATCTAGCAAAATTCAAATGCACGTAATCTGCTATATCCTATTGCGAATTACGCTGAGAATTAAATACTCATAAACCGCTACATCCTGTAGCGGTTTATGATCATATGGTGCTGAATTTTATTCCGCTACACCCTTTAGCAGATTATGAAGAGAGTGAAAGTTCGGGAACATATTCATGAATATCAGTCTAATAATAACAACTCGTGATATAAAATGTACGAAGTTATACAAATATACTCTTCATAAGCAGTAAGCCGTAAAAATATAATAGCCACCAGGCATTAACACTAACACAGATTAAATTACTATATAAGTGATACAAATGTGATAGTCATACAATGATTAAAAGTTAAAGAAAATAAAAATGTCATAAGTCATACAAATAGGTAGGAACTAACACTAACACTAACACACCAAAAGCACTAATACTAACACCCGAAAACATAAATTGCTATATGAGAAAATAAAATTCAAAAAACTAGAAGTCCTACGAACTACCAGCAACGGTGGAGCCTCTCTGGGACAAGATCTACGCGTGTGCCCAGGCTGTCTGCAGAGCCCACATCGCTTCGGTCGGTTAGGGTCGGCCTCATCCATGTTGTTCCGGATTCTGGTAGACCTCGATCGCCCATCATGACAATGCTTCAATCTAGGATCCGGAATAATGGTTGGACCGTCATAAGGTGATACGTGGTCAAAAGGGCATTTTCGTCATCTTAGAGCTAAGGGACGGAATGATAATATTGTCATATTCAAGGATCTAAATTCTAGAAGAATTGTGTCATGCCAGTCTTGGACATCAAGAAGACCATGAGTCCGTCTCAAAAACAGTAGTGCTGAAAGGAAAATAATTCATAAGGCCCATTGGGATAAGGCAGGACAACTAGAAGTCCAATAAAACTTCTCAAATTCAATCGGAGGCATAAATTTTATTAATTTTCGAATTTTAGTAATTTATTTTTAATTTGTTTTGCTGTTAGAGTTTGTTGGAAGATTTGATTTATTTTCGATTTGCTTAGTTGTATTTTTAGGAATTTTAAATTTAAATCAAATCTGATCTAATCAATTAAGATCAAATCTGATTTAAATTAGTTATCATATTTTTAAGATTTTAAAATTTAAATCAAATCTGATCTAATCTAATAAGATCAAATCTGATTTAAATTAGTTATCTTATCTTTTAGCTAGTTTGTTAGGGGTCTATTTAAACACCTTTGGTGAGACAATTTACATAATTTTTGATGAATAAAATTTCTTTAGTGCTTTATGCACATTTTTTTGTGTGATTAAGTGAGGTGAGTGATTTGCTTCGCTTATTGCATGGAGAAAATTGAGTGATTCAATTTTCATCCCTCTGATCTAGGTTGTCAAGGACAAGTTCGTTGAAGGTCTAGTAGGGAGCCCCTTCCAGTGACCTAGGTTGCTAAGAACATGTTTCTTAGAGGTCTAGTAGGAAACTCCCCATTTATCTATCCTCTTGTTTTTTTTCCTTATCATAAGGTGGCCAAAGTCCCTCTGGTATTGGCGGCACAAAACCCATCTGGTACACCCTGAACACCTTCTGCATGGTGTATACTTCATCGACATAGATAAACCAGTCAAGCCGTGACTGGGCACAACATGCAATCGCATGGCAACATGGATAATGGAGAACCTGAAAGTATCCATAGTCGCATGTACGATCCTGAAGGAAAACTTGGTACGTCCCAAGTGAAAAGCTCCCGGTCGGTGTCGTCTCGGCAACGGTGTACTCAGACTGGTGTCTATCGAACAGGGTGACAATGAAGCACATGGAGTCTCTCAAGTTGTGCTCCATCTCCTTCATAAAAGACAGGCAAAACTTGGCACCGCTGGCCAACTGAGCCGCTGCCGTCTGACCACGAATCACAAACAACTCTGCTAGCTGACCATATGTGGACTTCACAAGGGTGGTAACCGGAAGATTCCATGTACCCTTCAGAACAGAATTAACACACTCAGATATATTGGTCGTCATGTGACCGAATCGTCTGCCACCATCCTGGTGCTGAGTCCACTTATCGTATTCTATTCTGTTCGTCCAATCACACATTATCGGATTCTCAGTCCGCATTATATCAAACTAATAGTGAAACTCTGCCTCATTTTTCGCATAAGCAGCGTTCACAAGCAAATGCTTTGCATTCGTGCCCTTGAAATTGAGTGCGAAGTTAGCTGCAACATGCCGAATACAAAATGTTCGGCACGCATGAGGGGTAACCACCCACTGTTAGGGTTTTCTAGTGCAGCCTTGATGCCGTTGTGCCTATCTGAGATGACCAGTATCTTCTGTTGCAGAGTCACATGTTGGCGCAGGTTGGTCAGGAAGAAAGACCACGACTTGGCATTTTCCCCATCCACGAGACTGAAAGCAATAGGTAAGATGTTGGAGTTTCCATCTTGAGCGATGGCCAGGAGCAAAGTCCCTCCATACTTGCCATACAGATGAGTACCGTCTATGCTGACCAATGGCTTGCAATGTCAGAAATCTTCAACACAAGGAGGAAACGTCCAGAAAGACGATGAAAGTACACGGTTGAGTCATCGACGTCATCACCGACTCGAACCGGAGACGTCTTCAACAATGCTACCGTCCCCTCCATGGTAGACTGCACACCAAGGATCCAACGAGGTAGCTCAGCACAGGACTCTTTCCAGTCCCTGTATATCTGTGCTACCACCTTCTGTTTCGCTAACCACGTCTTCCTGTAAGTTGGCTTGAACCCATACGTTCCTTCGGTAGCTTCTTGCAACACCTTTATCGATATTGCCACATTGGCTCGAACTAGAGGAAAGATATTCGCACAGATCACGTGATAATCAAGTTGTCGGTGGCCGCTGATATCAATGTAGCCAAGCATGTGTGTGGTCCGTTGTACCATCAAACCTCCCAGGTTCCCTTTCGCGCTCGAAGGCTGATGCGAATCATCCACGTGCAACCCTTCCCAAACTCCTTGCGTCTCCCATGGTGTTTAAGATGATCCGACTCCATCACTCTGTACTCAACACCGTGCCGAATGCTGTAATCCTTTACAGTAAGCACATCTTCCTCCTTAATGTGGAAAGATTGGCCAACTTGAAATTCAGCTACAGAATTTCCCTCGTGCAACCCTTGACCCCCAAAGGTTGGTGCTGACTCCGTCGGTTCGCCGATGGCTTCCAGGTCTAGGGTAGAATAATGTGCAGGCTCTTCGTCGGAATCATCCTCTAGCATCGCATTTTCAACCCGATCTGATTCTCCCTCACGTCCTACATCTGGAGATAGATGAGTTGAGGTGAATACCCCAACTGAACCAGCTGACCGATACTCCAACAAACACTCAGGTGCAACGACGGGCATCGAGGTGGAGGCACCCCCATCGTGGTGGACTGAGGATTTGACACGGATGCCCCAGAACTATCGATCCCATGTTCCAACTTCGCAAAAAACTTGTGTATCCTCACTTCTGGGAAACTCCGACGACAATGAAACAACACCTACATATCTTCATCTGATCGTAACACGAATGTTTCATATTGCATGCCGGTTGACACAACCGTAATAGGAATCTTGTAGAACAGCTTCTTCACCCACTTTGTGCCACCCGCGTCCAACTTTTGCAATATATTGCTCTTCAGATCCAACAGTGTATTAGACGGCCTGATGAAAACACTCAGTGATTCTCTATCTGTAAACTTCACACCGTGCCTCTTACTCTTTTTTATTTTTCCAGAAGAGTGCACTAACACCAAAAAGCTCTCTTCACTCTCCATTCCTCAAGTTATAAATGAATGAAAATGACACTCTACACAACTTGCTAGGTATATATAGGCATATTCTTTGCTTCCATTCTCTTCATAATTTACTAGAGGGTGTAGCGGAATAGGCTTCAGCACCATATGATATGATCATAAACCGCTACAGGATGTAGCGGTTTATGAGTATTTAGTTCTCAATGTAATCCGCGACAGGGTGTAATGGATTACGTGCATTTGGATTTCGCTAGAGGATGTCACGGATTACATACAATTGCGTTTGTTGCATTTGCGTCTGGAGTTTGTCAATGTTGTATTTGCATAAAAATTTTCTTCAATCATTTTATTTATGTAAATTGTCCATTAAAAAATTAATTATTTTATTTATATGTTCAATAAAAGTAAAAACTAATGATTATATAACGTGAAAATCATTACAATATTTAAATAAAAAATAAGAAACTTTAATATTTATAGGTGCATATTTTTCAAATGTTTTAAACACACTTCATGTAAAACTTCATACATGAAAACATGTATGCTAGATTGTGAGAAAATTAGTTCTTTCTCTTTTTACCCTTAAAATATTCTTTTTTCTCCATCGTCACGATCTCCATGCATTGTTATCGCAAAATATTTTAAATAATTTTTTCTCTTCAAAGTATATATATCGCAAAATATTTTAAATAATTTTTTCTCTTCAAAGTATATATAT
>NC_029777.3:109010079-109015452 GCF_000817695.3 Arachis duranensis
TAACGTTAAATTTTACATAAACTAAATTTAGAAGGAGACAAAATACAAGTATTTAAATTATTTATAAAATAAGTGTTTGAATTTTAAATTCAATTTAAATTTATAGCAAATAAAATTTAAATATGTAATAAACAAAATTAAATTTAAAATTCAATTTGATAGATTTTAGACAGCGTATTATTTAAATATGCAGCTATAATTCCTATACAAACTTCATAATATTTAGGACAATTTATTTAAATAAATTATTTTGAGAAAAATATTACTCAATTGTCCTGATTATAAAAACTATGTTCAAATGTTCAATCGCTAGAGCATCTCATAAATTACACATACATGTGAATATAATTAGTAATAGCCTAGACCAAATTAAGAAAAACTATGTTCAAATATGTTAAGAAAAAAAAAACGAAAGACTCCAACAAATTACATAAAAATAAATTAGGTAAGAATTGAAATATATATATTTTTTTACAATTAGAACAATTGGATAATATTTTTTTTTCAAAACAATTTATTAAATAAATTGCCTTAATATCTGTACTCACATCGTAAGATACATATGGCATATTTATAAGACATTGATAATAATTGAATTGGCATTAAACTTCACCTCTGGAAAAAGCCAAAAACTAGCTCTAACTCTCTGCTCATCGTACTCTGTCACCATGACAATAATTGAACACATTACACATGCATCTTATTCATGTCTTGTTCTTAATATATTATTTCTTGTTATTGAGTAAGATATGAAATTTATATATATTGGATATATGTTTTGCGTATTATCTAATAATAAAAGAATCTTCCTAAGTTATTGTACAAAATAAATAAAGAATCTATCTGTACAAATTTTCTACTCTCACTTTTATTTTTCACTATAATATTAAATTGATCTACACTATTGAAAATTTTCATGATTAACTAGCGTGAAGTCTATTTTTTTTTTTAATTAAGAGAGATTCGAATCCGAGATCTTTAGGTAATGATAGAGATTAAAAAGATTATATACTATTTGAGTTATAATTTGTTGGCCGTGAATCTTAGTTTTTACTAAGATAAACAATAATAAATATATCTAACAAAATTTAAAAACAGATAAACATAATTTTAAAAATTTAAAAGATAAAAGACTTAAAAATTTTAAAAGTTACAAAAATTAACACATTCTATATATACATTCTTAAAAAAGTTTTAGAGATCAAATTTTAAGGTTATCGCTTACGAAATGATTAAAAAAATTAAATAAAATATTTTTGGCTTTAAAATTTGAAAATTTTACGATAATTGATTTTTTTTATTTTTATTCGGCGATTTTTTTCTTTAATGAAAAAGAGGTATAGAAATCTAATTTTGATTTAAATTTTTATATGCATCAATTCTAAATATATATATCAAAATACTCTTTTTACTGTTATTTGTTATACTCTTTACAATAAAGCTGAATCTTGAAAGTTCAAACTTTCAAAAGCTAACGTTTGTTGAAAATTATTATAAGATTGATGTGTACGCAAATAATCCAAGATATCTTATAAAAGTTCTTAAATAATGCTGTAATTATCATCATTTAGCAGACCATGAATCGCATTACAATTATAAACTGAGATTACTTTGAGAAAAAACCATGCCATATTTCCTGCAAAGTAATGATTTTGAGCTTTTTATTATTACTTTTATTGTTCTGTCCTAAATAGAAAAGGACCTCCCCTCTGTTTGGCTATGCTTTTTGTTCATTTCTTTGTATATATATTTTCTTTGTTATATTCTTCATGTGGTGGTCGACTGCAAGGAAAGCAAACTTGCAAAAAGATAATATGTTATAATAATAACTATATACCTTTTTACTGCCGTTAAAAAGTTATTTACCAATAATTGTGTATTTGTCCTTAAATTTTTTTAAACGACAAAGCATAAGACAGTTAATACCTAGCTGTCGATAAATATATTAATGACTAATTTATTATCACTAAAAATAAAATAAGAGACGGTTAAAAATGATTTTTTAACAATGTAATAATAACCAATGGAAAGAGTAAAATGGTAACGATTTTATCATTACTAGCGGCTCAACAGGCACTATCGTGTTTGTTCAGCCGCTTTTCTATTGTTTTTAAGAAATTAAATTTATTTTTTGTTAATATATTATTTACTCTTCAAATTTATTAGATAAATATTTTTTATTTTAATATTGACGTGACCTTATTTATATCATATTTTATTAAAATTAAAATTATTATAAATTTTTTTTAAAATGTTAAATTATAAAAACTTACAATAAAGAGGTATATATATTATCAGAAAAAATATAATTTAAAGAATAATGATAATAACATTATCCTGATTCAAAAATAGTATATATAAACCAAAATACATATTAGTTATTTACAAAAAGATAATTTTTACTCAAATATCATGGATATTTATATTTATCTTCATCTTTTTTAAGTGATAGGTCAAAATATAGATCTGAATATGAAAAAATCTTATTTTTTTATAAATAGTAAAAAATAAAAATAATGAGAATGCTTATTTTTTTTGTTTTTAAATATCAAATTATAAAAATAATTAATAAATAAAATAGGAGAGTATAAAAATTATTATTTAATCCTGTATTATACTTCTACTATTGGCTGCTTAATTTATATAGAAGGAAGAACAAATTACTGTAGAATTGGGTGGTTACACTCTCAATCCAAAAACCTTTCTAAGTTTCTTTCTTTTTTCAACCTAACCCTTCATTCATTGGATTTTTGTCATTTAGATGCAAACAGAGCAACCAAAAAGTGGACCCCACATTAATTAAGAACTGTTTATAGAGTTCATATATAAGGTGAACATCAAACCAGTAACATCAATGGAGCTTTTATATTAACAGTGTTTTCTAATAGGTATGTGATTGAAACTTTTTTTTAAATTTTTTTTATATATATCCAACAAATTTATTGATTTTTTAACTTTTAATTTTATATCCCAGTTCCCAACATGCATCAACCTCACCAAACAACAAACGAAATGACACTCTCATTCTTAGTAGTGAAATTGATTTTTCTTATTCATACTTGAGCATGATAGGTTTGACACGTGACACACCAAAATTATCTTCTTAATTAATGTGTAAATTATTAATTATCTATATATACTTATGGATAATCAGGTTTCTCTTTGTTTTAGTTAAATTAAATGTGATTTGATAGTGGCAAGAAAAAAAGAAATGATTAGAAGATGAATAAATTCATATATCTTAAACAATTTTCTTTTTCTATTTTGAAAAAAATTTCTTTAACAACAATATTATATTAGTTTAAAAATGCATCATAAAAAAATTTATTAATTTAATTAAAAAAACTAAGTATTTTTCTTTATAATTAATTATCAAGTTCAAACATCCTAAATTTTAAACTCTAAATTTAAATTTTAAAATTTAAAATTTCATATACTAATTTCTAACCCTAAATCTTAAATTTTTAAAAATAAAAGTTAAAAAAAATAATTTTACAATAAAAAAACTAGTTAATATTGACTACTTAAAAACTAGTTCTATATTTTTTTTAATTCTCACTGTTGCACTAATTAATGATGAAGCACCTAATTAAGTAGCATTCACAATTTGCATGCAACAAATTAAAATCCTGTATCAACAAAAGTCATTATTAATCAATTATTGTACTTCAATAATTTTTTCATAGTTTAGCCATGTTAATCAGTATTTGACTGCATTATTGGGCCTAATTAATTAACAATAATCCTAGATAATAACACTGTGATTAGAGAGCAATGAGATTGGCACAATCACACAGTTGAGGGAATTAAAACTTACGCTACATTTGCCATTTTTGAATAATTTATATGATATGGAAATTAAATAGAGTAGCTTTTCCTTTATGCTTCTTCAAGTGACGAGGGTGTACTAACTCTGAACCATTGCTTTCTTTATTCTCAACCAACCTCTAGTACCCTACCATATTTTTTTTTCCTTTTTATCCTATGCTTTTTATTATCTTCCCCCTACCCATGTGGACCTTTAATTCACATGCATGTTCACCACCTCCTTTCCATCACTAATTAACATCACTTTTGGCTTGAAGGATCTTATTTCAATTTCCAACATTATAAAATAAGTGTTTAATTTGTACCAATAATAATAATAATAATAATAATAATAATAGTAATAATAATAATAATAATAATAATTTAATTTTGATGCATATAATATATTATTTTTATATAGTCATATTCATTTAAATTCGTGCTTTTAATATTTTTTATTTATTTTTTGACCAATTTCGCATTTTTTTGTCTCTTTTCACTCTATCATTTTTTCTATGACGACAATTCTTTATTTAATGTCATAAGTTAAAAACTCACACATAATTATTTTTATATGAAGTTAATAGTTAAGAATGATTAAATAATAATTTAATCAAATTTATTAAATTATTTAATAATTTTTAACTATTAATTTTACATGAAAATAACAGCATATTATTAGTCTTTGTTTTATCGTAATCATTAATTAATTGATAATAAAAAAAGCTAATTAGAATCGGTTTGAGTGTTATCCCCTTGATGAGCAGTCATTCTCTATCAAACATATAGTTTATATGTTGTAAATGTTTAGTAGACATAAATGGTTCAGCAATATATTTTTTTCTCTTCAAATAAATACTTAGATAATATGAAGCAAAACTAAGAAATATTAAAAATTAAAAACTTGATGTTTAATCACATCATCCGTTAATGTAGATTAAATAAACTAGCTTCTTTTTTTATTTTTTGGTTAGGGATCAAAACAAGAAACCAAGTTATATATATGTGGTTTTAAAGAGAAGATGTGATTATTCCCATAACATGAACATCATTGATATGTGGCCAAATTAAACACCTCGTTGTCCACACATTGTGGAAAAAAGGAAAAAAAAATGTGATTTGATTTGATGTCCTTCTCTAATGATATCTTGTTTTGGATAAAAATCAGAATATATAGCTCCAAATTATTAGTTATATTTTTGTTATCCCTAGCTATTGCTTTGGGTTCTTAGGGCATGGAGTTGGAAAACACAACATGTGCATCATTGCAAAGCTTTTCATCATTAGCATGTCTGAGGCATAGATAGAAAGATAGAAAAGATAAGTACCTAAGATGATGGAGGTTTTAGGACAATAATAAAAAGTGCCATATGATTTGGTCAATGCTAGGCTCTTAATTATTAAATTACTATAAAACTAGCGGATACCTAATTAGTAAATAATCACCAAGTTTATTAGAAGTTTTACATTACTAGACAATAATTTCTATAAATGATTGATTTTTTTTGAGTGAATACCCATCCGACCCTTGACAATTATCTCGAAAGGACAATGAGACCCCCTAAA
>NC_029777.3:109015543-109015948 GCF_000817695.3 Arachis duranensis
AACAACATTGATTTTTTTTTGATACATGGACTAATCAGTCCTATAAAAGTAAATCTTAGGAGTCGGGTTAGTATTTTTTTTTCAAGGGCCTCGTTGTCTCTTGAGGTAATTATCAGGAGCTATTTTGAGTTTTTTTCAATTTTTTTGTCCGTGGAGTTAGACTTTTGGGTTGAATTAGTTTCACTAAATTTTAATATATTATCAAATCAAATTTATAATATGCTTGGAACATATATCCAACTAACAAGGTTTTAGGTTGGGAACTGTTAACATTTTTTTTTTGGGTCAAAGGAGTTTTTGTCAGAGAACTCTTAAGAATTTTACTTGTGGGTGTGGACAGGTAATCTTTTATTGGAGGCCCAAAAGGTTGATTTATATAGGACTTTTAGTTAAGTCCAAATTAAT
>NC_029777.3:109016102-109054927 GCF_000817695.3 Arachis duranensis
CAATTTTATTTATTAATTATTATTATTATTATGTTTTTTCTTTTATTAAAAACTAGTGGACACTCTTTTAAGGAGTGATTGATTTTTATAAAAAAAATAATTAAAAAATGTGTTAAAAATGTACGGTAATTAGAAAATAATTGTAAGTTGGAGATGAGAAATTTTTAGTCATAATCTTATTTAATTTTTCTTTGGAGTTAAAAAAAATGTATATGAGCTATAAAGGATTAGAAATTCAAATCCTACAAGTTCTTTTTTTTTTTTTTTTAATTATATGTGCTCCATTTACAGCTTCATATTTTAATTACCATGGATTTTCCCTCTTGACTTTAAAAAACAAAACCCCAAGTCAACATAGTAAACCCAAGAAAAACTTAACTTTATTTGATACTTTATAAAATTAAGAAAAGTACATTTTTTGGCGGAAAAAGATAAAGACTAATCAAAATCGCCGCCTTATGACATATGTACACTTTCGATGACGTGGCATCATATTAGCCGTCAGATTCATTAAAAAAATATCCAAAACAATTCCCTTTTTTTTTCCTTCTTCATTTCTTTGTAGTATCGTCTTCTCACTCTTCTCTTTCATGTTTATATCTGAAAAAAAATCTGAATCTCAGCGAAGAGCTCGCAAATACGACAGGTACGACGTGTCGTTTTGGATCAATCTGTAAATCAACTCAATTTTACTTTCCTTGTATGTTTCTTTGAACTAAGTTGCAATATTAAAGTTCGATTTTGCTAGTTTAATTTTTTTCCCTTTTTTTTTGTTTGATTTATGATGCAGT
Source organism: Arachis duranensis (assembly GCF_000817695.3). Classification (NCBI taxonomy): domain Eukaryota; kingdom Viridiplantae; phylum Streptophyta; class Magnoliopsida; order Fabales; family Fabaceae; genus Arachis; species Arachis duranensis. The sequence goes on from NC_029777.3 coordinate 109,016,894, forward strand.
AGCTTTTTGTTGTTGTTTGAGTGCGAAGAAATTCGAATAGCGGGAGATGCATGTGATTGAGTGAGTGAGGATTTTTGAAGGGTTTATTTTTGGTTTGCTTTGATTTAAGAGAGAGATTTTGAAATAGAGATTAGTGTGATGGCTGAAGCTTTTATGAATTTCGTGAACACCACGTTGGACTGGGTGACTGGTGCTTTAGATATGCCTTCTGCAAGAGCTCAGGTGTTTGGATTCCAAATCGGTGGTAAGTGATTTTTCATAATCATGCATTCAATTATGGCTGCGGTCACTTTTGTATTTGTGCAAGGAAAATTACTTTCGTATGTTGAAAAAAATTCAGTGTGCAAAGTTCTGTTTAGTTTTAAGCATCTACGAATTCAGGTAGTGGCCGTGAAAAGTAGTTAATGTTGCTAAAGTGGCAATACATGGTTGGGTATCGGTGTAAAATAGTTCTATACTGATGTTGCATACAAATTAAATCCAACTACTTTTACAATTTACTATGTAAATGTATTTTATGGTGTTGCGTAGGTTCATTGGATTAGCTTCTAAGAAAATGAAGATACATTGTTAGCTTCAAGACCTATACAAAGTACTTTTGCTCGATTGGGTCAAATGGTTTGGAAAATTGTTTCCCTTTGAGGTTTAAGTCTTGTGGTTGAAAAACAAAGGGCACTATGAGAGCTTCATAGTAAGTCGACCTTGTTCAAACTGTGTTAGTCCGGAGTTAATGAACTTGAAGACATGGCTGATTTAGACAAAAAAGACTTTATGTAGTTATCCAATTCCAGTTATATGAGACTATTCAAAATATTGAATACTTGTCCTACTAGGTGAGGTTAGCTACATGGATTATAGATCACAGTAGTGTTATATGTCATAATATGTGTAATACTGTATCACTGTGTATAATTTTTGAAGAGTTTACTATTTCTGCTGATGTAAAAAGATTTATGATTTGTTGATTGTATGAAAATGTTTGAAGCTGGCATTGAAATTAATCAAAACCTAGATTGGAAGCATCTCTCTCTCTCCCCTTTTTATTTATTTATTTATTTTTTAGAAGTGGGTTAGAAGCTTCTTTTCCTTCTTCTCTTTGTCTTACTTCTTTTAGAAACTTAGCAGAGTGCACAATATATTTCATTACGAATGAGATTGATTAATTTGATTTTTTCCTTCATTATTGCCTTGTGTTTGAAGGGCACTTGTTTATCGAGGTTTTTCTCCTTGTGGTCATCCTTTTCTTGCTTTCCCAAAAAAGTTACAAGCCTCCTAAACGACCCTTAACAAACAAGGTTTGTTCAACAGTACTCTCTGGTGTATTTTTATTTTTATTTTTTTGTTAAATTTCTTTTTTCTGATACTATGAAATATCTAAGTTTATTGTTGTTTTTGAAAGCCATACTCAAATTACTCTTTGCATGAATAATAATGAGCTTTTAAGTTGAATCCCTATGCTTATTGTTCTGCTGTTTGTTCTAGAGCAAGTAAATATGAGAATAATAATGTTTTGGTATTTTGACTCTCTTTGAAAAATTGCTTAATATCTGCAGGAAATTGACGAGTTATGTGATGAATGGGTTCCTGAGCCACTTATTCCTTCTCTTAACGAAGAGCCGTATGCACCACCAGTGCTTGAGAGGTGATTGCATTTTCTTGTCTGGAGGCATCCTCATTTATTCTTTATTGATAAATGTTTCTAACATGTTAAAACCTATCTCACTGATAAGAACCTTTGGAAAATCACACTACAAAAGTTGCCTACCCTATAAACCATCCAGTATTATCCCATATTTTCATTGTGGGACTCAAGTCCTACACCTTGTAAAGTTGTAACTGGATCCTAAGAGTTTCTGGTTTGCTTAGATGGAGTTCCTACTGAAAAACTACATTGTTATGGTTGCATTTCTTGGACTATACATAATATTTATCCTTGAGGGTGAGCCTTGGTATATAGGATTCCCACCTTTTGACTTGGTGTTCAGACATATCTTCCTAACTTTTGAATTCCAGCAATTAGGAATTTAAGTTCAAGATGATGGTTCATCTAAATATGGACAAAGGGATTAATGTAATTTCCAAATTACAATTAAAATATCATTTTTTTGGTTCGAAGTATATGTTGTGGAAGTAATCTTACAATGGGGTCAATGTGTTATGTAAGCTAAACTTCTGGTTATTGAGCAATAAAGTGTTCAATATGTTATGTAACATAATAGTACTTTTATGCAGTGCTGCTGGGCCTCATACTGTAATTAATGGGAAAGAAGTTGTCAATTTTTCTTCAGCAAACTATCTTGGGTTGATAGGCCACAAAAAGTTACTTGTAAGGAAATGATCCCCATATCAGCTATAAATTCTTCTTTTTGGCCCTGGGTTAATTCAGTGATTTAATGAATTATATTTGAACTTCTTCATGTAGGATTCATGTTCTTCTGCTTTAGATAAATATGGTGTTGGTTCTTGTGGTCCCCGAGGATTTTATGGAACAATTGGTAAGCTTCTATCTTAAAGTTTATTATTGAGAAAATGCTTTTACTCATGATATGTTTCCTTGCTCCAGATGTCCACCTTGATTTTGAAGCAAGGATAGCAAAGTTTTTGGGAACCCCTGATTCAATTCTCTACCCTTTTGGTTTTTCCACCATGTTCAGCGCTATTCCTGCTTTTTCCAAAAAAGGAGATATAATTGTGGCGTAAGTGTGCATGACCTCGTCTTTGAATGTTAACTATGTTAATCTTATTCAGTTTTTCCTCAATTTTAGTCTCACGACGTTTTTAGTGGTCTTTGATAAGTAGACATTGGATATATAGATATTTAGTAGTTTTGTTTAATTTTTTTACCACCTTTATCAGCGTGGTCTAAAGAAAGAACCGAGTTACTAGTATCATCTTGATATTTATTCGTAGCAAAATAATGCTTATATGATTGTGTCATCTTGTTCCCCTTGGTACAAGCTGATTTATGGAGGCTGCATGTATATAAACCCTCATGTTTCAAAGATAGGTTTTTATCTTTTGCAGTGATGAAGGAGTTCACTGGGCAATACAGAATGGCCTTTATCTTTCTAGAAGCACAGTGGTGTATTTTAAGCATAATGACATGAAATCTTTAAGAGAAACTCTAGAGAACATCACTTCCAAAAATAAGCGGGTTGACAAACTGAGGCGTTATATTGTTGTTGAAGCCGTCTACCAGGTAAATCTTGTATATTATGCAAGATGTATTAGCTTTACATGTTCACATTGTGTTTCCATAAAATTCCTTGTTTAGCATTAAAAGCAGGTGGCTACATGAATTGTATGTCTCTTCTTGCAATGCTGGTAAATTGTGCTATATGAAATACTATTGTTGCTGAGATAGGACAATATTCAAGAACGGCAAAATTCAAGATATTTACAACAGATCAAAATATACATTTTGTGCCTTAAAGAGCTGCAATTCTTTGGTTGGTTATATAGCCTATGAACTTGTAACATTTGGGGATTGATGGATTTGAAAGGATTTTAAAAAAAAAGGCAACAAGGAGGTACAGATATATATGCCTGAAATACTCATGAGCTTGATGCATACTATTGTGCTAAAATTCAACTTTACTTTGAAGAAAGGGGTTAGCAAGGATGTACCTTGATCATTTGGTGACAAAGGGTCTAATACCATGTCAAAAGCTTAAACTGCTTGGTGACAGCTTATGATACATTTTATATATTTAACAAAATGATCTCTTGCAAGTGTTGCATCCCTCCTTTATGTAGTTTTCTCCTTAAAGATTGATCTTTTTGTTATTCAGTTTGTCCTTATAAGATACCAATTGGGGTTATAGTTTAAAAATATCAGTGGTATTGCCTGGAAGATTGGTGTTTGTTGCAATGTCAAAGCTCACTATTGTGTTTGTCGAAGTTTATTAATAATTTTGAATTAGATTAGTTATTATTGTGTGTCATAATAGCATCTAACTATATTGTCCTGTGCCTACAGGAAACTAAAATGTTTTAATCAATAGATATTAACATCTTATTTACCTGTAAAATTTCAGAATTCTGGTCAAATTGCACCCTTAGATGAGATCATTAAACTGAAGGAAAAATACAAGTTCCGTGTTTTGCTGGATGAGAGCAACTCATTTGGTGTGCTTGGAAAATCTGGAAGAGGTCTCACTGAATACTCTGGAGTACCTGTATGTACTGAAAATTTCTGTGTTTGTGTGTGTGTGTGTGTGTGTGCATGTATTCTGGGTAGTGTTAGTATTTGTGATGTGTGCTTCATGGGTTAAACTTGCTGCAGATTGAGAAGTTAGATATTGTAACGGCTGATATGGGTCATGCATTGGCTGCAGAGGGAGGATTCTGCACTGGAAGTACAAGAGTTATAGATCACCAAGTATGGCATTTCATATGTGATTATCCATCTGCAAGTTATGTGTTGGATTTCTAAATTTACTAAGGAAAGAAAAATAAGAATTTGTTGATATGGAAATCAAGAATTTATTTTTTCTTCTTAATTTTTTCGTTCACCACATTTTATATCTTTCTTTTTTCTTTAATACAATAGTGAACCAAAACAGTTGCATTTTCTTCTTGATGCTGGAAATAATTCTTATCCATTTTCCAAATACTAAGACTTGCATGTTTTCAATCTTGCCAGCGATTGAGTAGCTCTGGCTATGTCTTTTCTGCTTCTTTGCCTCCATATCTTGCAAGTGCTGCAATTACAGCTATTGACATTCTGGAGGAAAATCCCGAGCTGTTATCAAAGCTTAAGAACAACATATCTGTGCTATGGAAAGGTGAGCTTTGGTCTCATTGCTAGTTTCTTGAATTGTAATGTTAGCGTCTACAGTTTAATTGCTCTTATTTCTTGCCCAACCAATCAAGGATTGCATTTAATTGTTTGGTTAAGCACACTGATTTTGAGATACATTGGATACTGCAGAATTGTCAAAAGTACCAGGTTTGAAAATTACAAGTAATAAGGAGTCACCAATTGTTTATTTGAGGTTAGAGAAGTCAACAGGTTCGCAGAAAGATGACCTATGTCTACTTGAAAAAATTGCTCAGCGGGTAAGTATTTTTTTTTTCCTTGACAGTTGTTGGTTCCTTCTTGTTGTGACGAAATGACTTGAAATATATATTTTACCAAAGTTAACTTGGTGCATGACGTCATAATAGAATGGCATAGATCTCTTGGTACATAATGCATTAAGTTTATGTTGTTGCATCATAGTATTGTGCTTGTTTTTGTTTGTGCTTATGAATGTTTTTGTATTTGTAGGTTTTGGAGGAAGATTCTGTATTTGTGGTGGTCTCTCACAGATCAACATTGGACAAGTGCCGTTTACCTGTGGGAATAAGATTGTTTGTTTCTGCAGGGCATTCAGAATACGATCTTCGGAGGGCATCTGAATCATTGAAAAGGGTTTCAGAACAAGTCCTAGGTGGTCATGATTGAAAGCTATATACATACATCCATACACCTATCTTCTGCTTGTTTTGTATGTACCATAACTGTACCAAAATTTCAATTTTTTTCCATGTTTAGTTAATCAATTTTGAAATCCAGGGCAGATAAAGAAAGTTGTGTAGTTGATAATTCTTGTAACATTTGATGCTAGTTTTGTGTGTTGGTTGCTTACTGAGTTTTACATGTAGAATAGAATAAGGGTTTTGTTTATTTTTATTTATTTTCTATTTTTCTAGTGAGTTGGTAAAGATGCCTATTAACTACAATTCCTTAACTGTATCTTATTTGATTTTTTGCGCGCTCTCAAGTGTATTGCTTTGCATGCTAGCTGCCACCAAGAACCAATATTACACTTTACATTATTCATCACGTGGCTGTTAAATTTAAGGTTAGGGTTTCTAATTGGTTTAACATGTTTTGTTTTTGTACTCGAAGAATTTGCAACTACCAAGATTGAGCTCGATAGTCTATGCGTGTGTAGTGTTTGAAGGAGTGTATGTAAATAACCCAAAAGAAAAGGTTACAATTCAATCTGGAAAGTCCGAAAAATATGGTTGTGTAATAAATGGAAGTCAAATGCTAGCTTTTTTAATTTAAATAAAATTTTATTTACCACTTTAATAAAAAAAAAGTGCTCTAATTTTGCATGTGTTGCCGGATAAAATCGAACTAGTCTTAATCCAAATCCAACCCTACATTTTGACCGAGCCAATGATTTAGACCATGATCGTAAACACACAGAAATTTCATCTTTTTCAGGGCATAATAAAATCGGGTTAGCTCCTGGTCTAAATCATACCTACATAATATCAAGCCAAGACCTTAAACTACATAAACAATTAAACATTGTTGAACACAAAGCAGGAAGTAAGCAGTACAAATTCTTTGAACACATATACTCCACATACAAGGAGAATTCATGTTAGGCAACATATTAAGTTGTTACTTCTTGACTGTCTCAGAGAATCATCGTCCAAAGACTCCATCCAAACATGTCACCAACATATCCTCCATGCTCAAAACTGTTGTTTCAAAATTCATACCATTCGCATTACTGATTGACAACAAATTAATCAACTTACAATTTCGGCCTTAAAACCTCTATTAATCCAAATCCAGCGACAAACATCAAACAAATGAAAAAAATCACACACACACACACACAGAGTGCAGCATTGACATCATTCCTCCATCGCATTGTTGTCCTCTGATTGCTGTTGAGAAACAGAGACTTTGATCTTTTGTGGTAATGTAAGAGATGGGTCCTTCTGAAGGGCCAAAGGAGCTTTGACCAAACTGATGCCCTGCTCCAACTCCCTTGTTGCCTCCTTCTGTATCTTTCTTTTCTTGCCCTTCATTCTATTAAAAATTTGACAAAATGTCAGCAAATAACAAAATGGGAGGGCATTGTAAGGCTTCCTCATCATGTAAAAGTGGAAGTGATGAATTACCTATTCTTATGGTGCCTCTCCTCCCTGGTGACTCTTATCTTTTCAATCTTTGGAATGGCCTTGAGGACGTTCTCCGCAAGATTCCTGTCATATCTCTCTGGCCTGTTTCGCTTTCTCTCAAACTCAAAGGTTGAATCCTAAAGCAATATATTATAGTGACAAGGCTCTTTCAGACCACAATTATGAGCGACACAGACACATAGGCCAAAAGAAAGGAAATATAAAGTTTCATTTACCTGAGTCATATCCTTTCCATGCACCCGCCTATACGCCTTGGTCCATTTTACTTTCCGAGGATTCCTCTTCATTTTGAAGTTCTTGTGGCATTTAGATCTACAAAATCGGAAAATCTGCACCATATAGGGCATGTAAAGCGGGGCTATAAGCCTATAACCAACCATACATAGCTACCTGGACTCTTGAGCATTTCATGAGTTTTGAATATATATATATATATATATACTTAGCCTACCAGTTACTTTATGAAAATGAATTAACAATACTCAATGGATTTCACAGGTGATCGAAGAACGAATTCAAATATCATGACAAGTACTTGTAAATCTAAGCTAAGGTGGAATTATGAAGCTTATAAAACATAGTTAATAAAGGCCTTACTTTCATATCAAGCATTTGCCATCAACTTATCCAACAAGATCAATACATAGATATCCACATAATACTAGTTCTCCAGTAGCATGTATACATATGGAGCAATGTATAGATGACTAGAAATTGAAAATTCACTTAATATTTTTCAGATGTTATATGATTAGTTCATTACGGATAAGATAAATGAGAGTTCCATAGGGAAGAACAGAGGTTCACCTTTGCATCATTACGAACAAACTGGATTCCATGTCCAGGGTACACGGTTGAAGAACAAAACCAGCACTTTTCCAATCTCATTCTGCCTCTAAACTAAAAGCAACGCTTCCTAAAAAGGCAAAAACAGCATAAAAATTAAGGATCACAAATCATCAGTATCAACTATAATACTGCTATCTAGATTTCCAGTAAGACCAAAAAACTCATCAGGTAAATAATTTCAAAGAAAAATAATATATATGAACAGTGTCTTTGGACTACAACAATTAACGAGGAAATAAACGGTAAGGAAAACCTAGCAGCAAGATTTACAAATTAAAGCGAAACTTTCTCGCCATGAAATCATTTAGCTATTAAATAGTTAAGTTAATGAAAAGGGATTCTAGCTAAGAAGCAGAAGAGAGAGAAAACCTCAGATGGAGAGAGAGAGAGACGGCGGAGTGGCAGTGTCGCCGCCACGGCTGCTGAGGTTTTGAGGGTTTCGCTAAATTCAGCTTTAAACTACAGAGTCCAAGTATAGGAGTATTTTTTTAGTTTTTATTTTATTTTATTTTATGAGGGATTCAAAGGAATTTGGATTTTTTGAGTTTTGAATTTTAATTGAGAGGATAAAATTTATAGTTTTAAAAGCCGAATTGAATTAGTCGCTTCAATTGGATTAATCGAAAATCAATCACTAAGGGTGTGTTTGGGAAATTCGTTGAAAGGGAAGAAGTACGTTTAAATTTTTTGAAAGCTTCAATTTTTGGTTTGGCAAATTTTTTTTCGTGAACGCAAAAGTGATTTTGTTGCCAAAACCACGTTTACAATAAGCAATTATTTGTAACTTCTGCGTTTTTAACTGGCTTTTAGTCATAGATACTAACAATTTATTTACCTTTTACCAACTTTATCCTTTTACCAATTTATTTTCTATTATTTATTTTTTCAACTATTTGTTTGACATTATACACTTTTATAATTGTGATTTTTGTGTATTATGTTTGTTATTATATTTTTATAATATAATTTATTAATTCTATTAGGTAAAGTAAATTAAACAAAAAATTAACTGTAAATAATAATAATAGTAAAAAATTATAACATGCTAAAAAACGAGTACCAAAAATACTAAAAATATATTATATAAAAAGATCATCAAGAACTTTTAGATTTGTTTCTATCACTATAAAGTAAATATTTATTTTTTTTATTATTCTCGATATTCTCTTTTATAATTCTCTTTTATAATTGTAATTCTCGTATACTATGTTTTAGTGTAATTTTTTATAATATAGATTATGATTCCATTAAAAAAGATAAATTAAATAAAAAATTAATCATAGATAATAATAAAATCATGAACGTTGAATTCCAAATTAATATTAAGAATTTTTATATTTTTTTATTGTATTTATTTTATTTATATGATAAATATTTTTTATATTATTTTTGTTAGTTTTCTGATTTTGCATGTATATAAAAAAATTATTTAGATGAATGTCTCTTTTAGTAATTTTTTATTTAAAAGTGATTTTTGAGTAGTATAATCCAAACAATATTTATTTTACTATAATCAATTTTGATATAAAGATTACCAAACATAAATCACGTTAACCCAAACTTACTTTTCATCAAAATCAATTTTACAAAATCAATTTTGTGCAAACTCCCATTTGCAAACTAAAATCCAAACACACACTAAATCACGAGATAAGCTTAACGCTACGATTATATTTAAATATAATTGATAAATAAAATAATTTTTTTAAAAATTACTTTCACTTTTTTTAAGATCTTTTAAAAAAATTAAAAACAAAACCACTCAAAAAAATATATTTTTAAAAAATTTATCCAAACAAACCCTAATTCTCTTTCCTATATATAAGTGCGAGAGTCTATCTTCAAAGAAGAATTTTGTTTCAAGTGTTTATAGAAAGTTCTCTCCTTTCAAAATCTCATTGCTAAAGGAGGACTATAAATAACATCTTTACACAATCGGAGAAAGCTAAGCCAGAATTTCTACCGATAACTCAAGTATTAGTTTTTTCTTTCCTTCTTTGTTTCCTTTAATCCCGCTTGTTATTGGTAAAACTGTATTGTTGCTATTCATCAGTTTATTTCATGCATGTTTTCCGATTCATGTAACAATAGGATATAGTTGCTTTTAATTTGGCTTAGTGAGTTATTACAGGTTTGTTTCTATTTTCTTTTAATCATGTGGTAATTTTTTAATATTTTTCAATAGGGTTAATAATGAAGAAGGAACATGCTCCATATCCGGGTGCAGTGCGTCCAAGATTTAAACCCAGTTCAAACAACAAAATTGATAAGCTTGAGGGGCCTATACACCGCCGTCAACTTTGGAGAAACATCAAGGTATGTAACTAAATATCAAATCCTAAACCCTAAATTAAGCCAAAATCCCTCCTCCTTCGTATTATTCGAATTCATTTATTATATGATTTCCAACATACACATATGCATATTTTTATTTAGAAATTAGGTATCTTGATATGTTCCATATATTAAGTTATGGTTGTTTTATGTATTCATATATTTTTTAATTGGGGATTTTTTTATATAAATAAAATAAATATAATATTTTTTCACAGTTATTGACTTATTGTTATCTCGTTTCCTCACTTGATAAGTTTCTAACTTTAAACATATGTTTGCAAACAAGATATTTACACTGCGAATAAAGTAAGATAATATTTTGTACTATGGTTTGGATAAAAAACAATATAATCAGTTACTATTTGGATCGTATTGGTTTAACTTCTTATTTTAAATTGCATATGTACTACATCAATTTAAATTTATTTTTTAATCCAATCAGGTTCAAACCATTGAATTGATTTATATTCTATCTAAAATTTTATATTATTTTTTATTATTAATTTTTCCAAATACTAAATTATATCCCATTCATATATTAAAGTTTAAAATTTTTATAATTTAAATTATATTCCATTTAATTTTTTTTATTAATTTTTTTCAAGCACTGAATTATATTCTATTCAAATATTAAAGTTGAAATTTTTATAATTTAAATTATATTCATCTAAAATTTAAAATTTATCAATGTAAAATTGACAGATTATAGTTTTTTTTTCTAATACCAATTGCGGTATATTGATCATTCATGCAGGCCCGGTTCAAGAATAATTTGGATATTTTCGACTGGATTCAAAGCAAAGTAAAAAAATACAAAAATGGAAGAAAGTCTATCACGGAACTAAGTTCAGATGTTAGTTGTGTCTCTATTATTCTTATTGTTTCTGTATTGTGATTGTTTGGTTTTAACAATGAATACACCCCATTATTGCTGTGGGAAGGAAAATTTTCCAAATAAATAAGAAAAAAACTATTATTTCCACAAAAATTATATACCTTAGTTTATCTTTTTGGAGTGGAAAAATCGGTTGAATCCATTAAATTTTGTATAAATTTATTATAATTAAACTTATTTTATTAAAACATTTTCTACTATTTAAAAAAAATTATTACTAACCGGCTAATCTAAAAGTTAAAAATGATGTACTCTATTAATTATATAAATCATCTTTCTTTTTATTTTGTTGTATTTTTATATGAATAATTGAAATTTAAAGTGAGAAGATATTAATTAGGTTAATTATTTTTTAAAAGAAATTTAAGGAAGTTATATATACTGTCTTAAAAGAAAAACTTATATTTTATTTTTATTCTTTTGAAAAATATTTCATGCTGTTATATGCAGGTTGCTGTACTTATGCGGGGCCATCCAGATCTTATTAACGAGTTTAACAAATGGATTCCCAGGACTCCTCAAGATTCATGTACATTAACAACATATTTGGAAAACCGTGATTTGCAGGATAAGGACTCTGATGAAATATCTTGGGATATATTTAAAGATATAGATACTGATTCTGATGCCGAGGACAATGATTGGATCTCGGAAGTGACAAGGTTATTCTCTATTTGTTAGTAACAGAATTGGTCTAGATAATAAAAATGTATAATAGATTATTTATTTAGTTTAATATAAATTAAAAAATAACATCTATATACTTTATTAGTTCTCTATCCTTCTCCAAAATAAAATTATGTGATTCAAAGTTCTTAAATTTTATAAAAATAAGAGATAGATTTATTTAATAATAAATTTATTTAACGTTTATATGTTTATTTTTGACTTTGTGAGTTGAATCATTAGAAATTACTCATGTGTTGGTCATGTTTTAATGACGTCATAATTATATACCCTTTTTTATTTATCGAGCTGGCAACACTTGATGAAATTTTGTTTTATTAATGAAGCTCGACTAAGCTTCGTGGATGTGGATGTACAGACCCCCATAGCATTTGGAAAAAGATCAAGGTAACTCCTAAATCAAATTTTCTGTTTAGTGTGCGCAAGACATTTAATTGTATAAATAACATTTGTGTGTTGATAATGCAAATAGGATCGGTTTAAGTACAATATGGAGATTTGCGATTCACTTCAAAATAAAGTGGATAAGTACGTTGATGGAAGAAAGTCTATCAGCCAATTAAGTTTAGATGTGAGTGATGTGTCCGTTATTCGTATTGTATTGGGATAATATGGTTTCAACATATACATTCACACATTGTTGTTCTTATGCTTGCAGGTTGCTGCACTTTTGCGGGGCCATCCGGATCTTATTAATGAATTTCGCAAATGGATTCCCATTATTTCCGATAATAATTTGCAGGATAAGAGTCCCGGAGATGTATCCGAGACGACCAGTATTAGTTCTACTGACTTTGACTCTGATTCTGACTCTGATTCTGACTTTGGCACTTATAGTGATATGTCAGATGCGATGGATTAATATATCAGATGCTCTTCCTATTATTATATTTAAATTGATATCTAAGTAAAATGGTAATTAAGTATTTTGGATTTAACACACTATGGACATCTTTTTTTTTATATATTTGAAATGACTTGTTTCTCTCAAGAAATGGAATTATGTTTTATATTGAATTAAATTTTGATATATGAATGTTATTTTTTCAACTGCCAATAATTATAATTAAATACGGAAAAAGAATAGAAATTTTCGGATAGAAAAATTTTAGAGAGTCGTCAATTTTAATTATTATAAATATTAAATTTTTATTTATTTGTATAAAATTTAAAAAATATAGATATTAATTTTGTGTATGTGTAAATTCTAATAAATATAAATGTAAATTATATATTTAATTTGTTATGTACAAACACATAAATATAAGTACAAATTAGTTATTACTTGAATAACATACTCTTTTTATTATTTAGAGATTCTGAATCCAAGTCTCACTTTTAATTTAAAAAAATATATATTATCAAGTAGTAACTTAAAATTATGTATATAAATTTTGAAGAATATAGATGTAAATTTTAATAAATATAAATATAAATTAGGGCAAATCATATAATTAAGCCAATAGGAGCAGAATATTTTAGAAATCCGCCAAATCGAAATCTGATTCATGAATCAACCAAATCGAAATCTGATTCATGAATCAACCAAATCACGTTTTTATGTAGTTCGAACCTATTCAATTCGAACTTCATTTACATATAATTCGAATCACCTTGATTCGAATTATACACACACTCACTAATTCGAATCAACCTGATTCGAATTACACCCTGATTTATTAAAAAAATTAATAATTTATTAAAAAAATAATTTAAAAATGAAATATATATATTTTATTTCATGCATTAAAAAAAAAGCTAACAAAATATTTAATTACGAGACTTCTTTAAAATATTAATGAGCTATCGATTCGAATTCTATGTTAAAAAAATGACTTAGAAAATGTTAGGAGTACTATAAAAATTTGTAATATTCTAATAACTTAGATAAATACATGCATGTACACAAATTTTAAATAAAATACTTTACATAGTCAATAATAATTTAGAAATTAAAGAAAATATTTTATTCTATACAAAATAATTAAAAAATATATTTTATTCTATACAAAATAATTAAAAAAATGGCTTAAAAGATGTTATGAGTACCGTAAAAATTTGTAATATTCTAGTGATTTAGGTAAATACATGATAAAAATATATTTTCTTTAATTTCTAAATTATTATTGACTATGTAGAGTATTTATTTAATGTCCTAAGTCATTAGGACATTACAAATTTTTATAGTACTCATAATATCTTTTAAGTCATTTTTTAAATTATTTTGCATATAATAAAATATTTTTTGTAGTATAATTAAAATAAATTTATTAAAAAATATTCATGAGCTATCAAGAATGGGCAGAAAAGAATTGTTTAGAATTCGAATTGCTCACCATATAATTCGAATCAGAATGAATCGAACTTTTCCATGCGTAATTCGAATAATGTAATATCTCACCATATAATTTAAAAAAAATTATTAAAAAATATTCATGAACTATTAAAAATGGACAAAAGAGTATTGTATGGAATTCGAATTGCTCACCATATCATTCGAATCAGAGTGAGTCGAATTTCCCCATGTGTAATTCGAATCATGTATTATCTCACCATATAATTTAAAAAAAATTATTAAAAAATATTCATGAACTATTAAAAATGGACAAAAAAATATTGTATGGAATTCGAATTGATAGCTCATTAATATTTTAAAAAAGTCTTCTAATTAAATATTTTGTTAGCTTTTTTTAATGTATTAAATAAAATATATATTTTTTAATTTTTAAATTATTATTTATTTTAATATATTTTTTAATAAATCAGGGTGTAATTCGAATCACCTGATTCGAATTACTATATGTGTAATTCGAATCAGGTTGATTCGAATTAGTGAGCGTATGTGTGTATAATTCGAATCAAGGTGATTTGAATTATATGTAAATGGTTCGAACTATATAGAAATGGCTATTGGTGGATTCATGAACCATTTTTTGATTTGGCTTATTTGTGTCCTTTTCTTGGCTTAATACAGTGATCTGTTTTATAAATTATATATTTTTTGTGTATAAATATGAAAATAAATTATTATTAATTAAATAATAATTAAAAATAATAAATTTGAACGGTGCTGTAACATTATTCTTTTAAGATATGTTGCACATATACGAGTATAACAATATCTAATCACTTGGATTATCTACTTAAGGATAAGACTTTTGACTTTAAGAATTGGTAACTTTCCTCTTCCTGATATTAATATTTCTTTCTTTCTTAAGCTATGACCTATAAGCCTGGACACCATTAAGTAGATTCTAACAAAAAACAATAATAACAACTAAAAATAATCTACCAAAAACAACATAAACATAACGTCCAGAATATGCGCGAACCTGCAACATACAATTTCAAACAATGAGCTTCCCTCACATGCTTTCTCCGAAATTACGTTATCCATGTTTTGTATCATAGAGCTAACCAAACTACGTGTTAGTATTATATTTAGGATTTTATTTATGATGGGTTTTGGTTTATTTTTGGATTTATTCACTGTTTTTATCAGTGTAGATTCTACGAGATTGAATTATTCTACGATATTTTAGGGCAAAAAACAGAAATAAGCTAAGGGAAGAGATAATTTATGTGAACTAGCCAATAAGAAAATTGCTTCATCAATCAACCAAAGGACATTTATATATAATTCGAACCAACAGAGTTCGATTTACATTTCTATATAATTCGAATCGATTTGGTTCGAATTATGACCTTATAATTCGAACTAAGGGGATTTGAATTACCCCATGCAAATAATATAACGTAATTCGAACCAACTTGGTTCGAATTACACCAATTGTATTTTGAACTAGGCTGGTTCGAATTAGTGAGGAGCAGATCTGTATATATATGGTATGAACGTGAGTTGCTCTCATTAGAGGGGGTAAGATGGCTAGTGAGGAGAGTTTCGTAGTGTTAGTTCACCACAGAGGATCCATTAAGAGGAAAACTCGTTCCGGTGTGAAGTTCACTGATAAGGATCCTCTCTTTATTATCGTCAGGCCTACGACAATGTATGAGGACCTTGTTAGCTCTGTACTGCTGAAACTTGGTCTAGAAGGTGTGAAACGGGTTAAGAAGTTTTTCTATCGCATTCCAATCACGGTGCTCCAGTAAACCGTAAAGTACGATTGTTTCACGATCGGGAGTGATGAGGACTTGCAAGTCATGTTTCATTGTCGCCGGCAGTTTCCAGAGGTGAGGACACCAGAACTGTTGGTAAAGTTGGTTGACGTGGTATCCAGCTCGGGGGGTTCGAACCGGAATACCACCACTTTAGCCACGGTAGCCGGTTCTAGCTCCAGACCTGCCATTGCTTCTTCCTCCGTCCCTGCGTACGAGCCACCCGTCTAACCTGTCGCCTCCCCTTCGTTCGCTGTTGATCTCAACGGCAGTGTAGGCGACGAGGTCGGAACAGAAAAATTTCCGCGGATCTCTTTACAGTGTGCTGCACCGGCTGGGGTTGGAGATGGATTGTTGGATGATCCAGAGGACGATGATGTCGAGGCGAATATGATTGCTGATGACAGTGGCAATGATGTCAGAGCAAGTGAGCCTGCTGGGGCGGATAGTGGTTCTAGCTTTGGCACACAGCAGTACCCTCCACATTTTTTTTTCTTTGGACTTGGATGCCATGAGGCAGGAGGGGGTTCCTGGACAGCCGGCTGGATTTGGCGCTAGAGATGGTGAAAGGTCTGCAGGTCTGACAGAGTTTCAGGTTGGTCAGCAATTTCAGGATAAAGAAGAGGCCCTGTTAAGTGTGAAGACTTACAGCATCCGTCGAGGGGTACAGTACAAGGTCGTGGAGTCTGACTATCGCCGGTATGTGGGCAAGTGTTCTGAGTTCGGGAATGGGTGCACATGGTTGATTCGGCTGAGTCTCCGACAGCGCAAGGGCCTTTGGGAGGTCAAACGGTACAACGGACCTCATACGTGTCTCGCTACCTCCATCTCCAGCGACCACAGGAGTTTGGATTACCATGTGATATCGGGATTCATTATGCCAATGGTTAGGGCTGATGCATCCGTCAGCATCAAGGTGCTCCTAAATGCCACCGCCGCACACTTTGGGTTTAGGCCGACGTACAAGAGGGTCTGGTTGGCCAAGCAGAAGGCTGTTTCCCTCATCTATGGTGACTGGGATGAGTCGTACAACGAGCTCCCAAGGTGGGTGTTAGGAGTCTAGTTGACGATGCCTGGTACTGTTGCAGTCCTGCGTACGAGTCCTGTTCGTGTCGGTGGACAGCTGGACGAGTCTCAAGCTTATTTTCACAGACTATTCTGGACGTTTTCACCGTGTATCGAGGCATTCCGTCATTGCAAGCCCCTAGTTGGTATTGATATCACCCATCTGTATGGCAAGTATGGGGGAACGTTGCTTGTCGCGATTGCACAGGACGGGAACTCCAACATACTCTCTGTTGCATTCGCATTAGTTGAGGGTGAGAATGCTGAGTCGTGGTCCTTCTTTTTCTCCCACCTGCGTGAGCATGTGACACCGCAGCCGGGTCTGCTGGTTATATCGGACAGGCATAACGGCATCAAGGCCGCGCTTGAGGCTCCTGACGGAGGCTGGTTACCTCCGTTTGCATACCGGGCATTCTGCATTCGACATGTTGCGGCAAATTTTGCCCTAACCTTCAAGGGCAAAGACGCAAGGAGGCTACTTGTGAATGCGGCGTACGCTAAGACCGAGGTCGAGTTCCATTACTGGTTTGATATTCTGAGGTCTGAAGACCCGGCGATGTGTGACTGGGCAAACCGGATTGAGTATTCATTGTGGACACAGCATTGTAATGAGGGGCGTAGATTCAGACACATGACGACGAATATCTCTGAGTGTGTGAACTCAATCCTCAAGGGTGTCAGAAACCTTCTTGTGTGCTCGCTAGTGAAGGCAACATACGGAAGGTTGGCCGAATTATTTATTCGCAAAGGGAGAGAAGCTGAGGCGCAGCTGGGAACCGGACAACAATTTAGTCAGCACTTGGTGAAGTGTATAGAGGCCAACTTGAAAATGGCTAGGTGCTTCACGGTGACTTTGTACGACAGGGATAACTCCGAGTTCACCGTCGCAGAGATAACTCCGACTGGTTCTTTCTCACTGGACAGCTACAGAGTCTCGCTTGCATCTCAGACATGTGACTGCGTATACTTCCAGGCACTTCATTTCCCGTGTCCCCACGCACTGGCATGCTGTGCCTACTCACAGCTTACATGGGAGCCTTATGTCCACCAGGTGTATCGTCTTAGTTCGGTGTTCAGTGTGTATCGGATGGGTTCACACCTCCCATTCCGGAGGGTTTCTGGCCGCCATATGACGGGTCGACTGTCATCCCGGACCCGAATAAGAGGCGTGCGAGAGAGGGTCGTCCGAGGTCCACTCGGATACGGACCAATATGGACGAGGCAGATCCGAACCGACCAAAGAGATGTGGACTTTGTCGGCAGCCGGGCCACACACGTCGTAGTTGCCCACAGCTCGGAGGAACAGAGCACACACGGGGTCATGAGTAGCTGTGTTGCTAGCTTTGATACTTTTTTTATTTCACTTTCGCATTTAGATTCCACTATTATCGGTTTTCTTACTTGTACTTGATAAGTGATAGAATTTGTTAATGTTAGTTCGATGTACTCTGCATGGAATCTTAAGTAATGAATATGTTTTGTTTCCGGAGTTTAAAATGAAATGTATGTTGAATGCACACCGGAATAAAAAACTCTACGAGTTAAATTAAGACATGATGCAGAAACTATGCTAGTAACAGAAATTAGGGTTTGGAATGACTTGTGAGTAATTCGAACCAGCTTAGTTCGAATTACTTGGTGAGTCGTTCTTGCGGGTAATTCGAACAATTGAGTTCGAATTATGCTCCTTGGTAGTTCGAACTAATAACGTTCGAATTATGATCATCACATCCTTCTCCATAATTTGAGTTAAATAGGTTCGAATTATATGTTAGGCTAGTTCGAATGATGCTAGTTCGAATTATATAGAAAGGTATTTTGACTGATTTGTAATGTTATTTTCGGTTTGGCTGATTCACGTAATTTTTCTCCTCTCTTAGCTTATATGTGTTTTTTGCCCGACATTTTATTGAAGTTATTAATTAGTTTAATCCATACTTCTATTAAAAGAAAAATGGAGAATGAAACATTGTAGTAATGTTTGATTAGTGGTAAATGATAGTGAAATAGAGGTTAAAGAAATCGATTTTATTAGGTAGACAATGATTTTTTGTGAATAATGTAAATAATAGATTTTAAAAATTGGCCTAATAAAGTAAAAATATTCCACTTTTAAATTATCTATTAAATTCTAACATTAAGATAACCATTCACACATCTAGTGAATTGAATATTCAGTCATTGTTAACTACATGAGTAAATCGAATAAAAAAAATAACCATCTAAATACCTATTGAATTGAACATCCAATATTTATTGCCAATGAGTAATAGCTCAAATAACATAATCTTTTCGTACTCAATTAAGAGATTACGGGTTCGAATCTCCTATCTTTAATTAAATAAAAAAAAACATTTGACATTTGTTACTAGTAACTACTTAATCAAACATATTATTCGCTTAAGCATTAATTAATTAATACAAACACAACATGATCTCTTCGCAAGCTAGATAATCAAGCATTATCTATATATTATTTTATTCAAGGTCACACATGACCCTAGTAATAATTAATGCATGATAACAACATTATCTTAATTTATTTTTCTAAAAACGATAAACTATATATATAATTAAGTATTTGCTAGCATTAATTTTTTAAAATAAAAAATTTATTTTTTTGTCTGAAAACTAATTAAAACTATTTTAAAAAATAGTGAATGATGAACTTATTTAATTTTTTAAATCTTGAGAAATAATTATTGTTTATTTCCTTTCTATTTCATTTCTAGCTAGTTAAAGGAATATAAGATTGATACTTATTATTTGGTTCACTTAAAATATTTTAATTAGTTATTACTCACATGAACATGTTTTTATATCAAAATAATAACTAAGATTAACTACGTATCATATTAAATAATGTTTTAAAAATATTAAATTATTTAATAATTTTTAATTATATCTTAATTACATTAGTTATCTTAAATTTACTTACTATGACCAACTAACCAACATTGATTCGATTTTTTAAATGTTATATACATAGAGAGGATATATTTGATGAGTTAAGTTGCATTATTTTTCATATACTTCTCGTCTTCTCGTACAAGGTTTTGCTTGACGCATCGGCGAAACTTAGTTTTGGAAATGGAATCATGGTCCTCCTAAAATTTTTATAAAAGAATTAGTAATAGTATTACAAAAAAATAAATAGAATTTAATTAATTTATGTCTACTATAAGAAAAACACTCATTTAAGTACACTTGAAAAGTGTAACCAAAAATAAAAAAAAAATGATATCTTAGATTATGATTATGTTTTCTGGGCTACAGCTACGCTTTTTGAGGTGATTTCTATTCGGCCGTTGTCTATTTTCAAAGGCTACGTTTTTCTGTACCAAAAACATAGCTTTTGGCATTTGAAAATAGGGTGCGCTTTTCAAGTAATGCTGTCCAGAACCAAAGGCTACGCTTTTCAACTTCCATTTTTACCAGAATAGACTACGCTTTTCAATACTACTGCATCACCTATAAAACGTAGCCACATTGTACACCATAGCTACTCTATATAAGTGTAACCTTAGGTCCCTTATTTTTTTTTTTTGTAATTTTCTGTATAACCATAGCTACTCTATATAAGTGTAGCCTTAGATCCCTCATTATTTTTTTTATTTTTTTTTAATTTTCTTTATGTATATAATATTCTAATAATTTTTTATACAACATAATATTTAATTATATTATTACGCGAAGGACAAAGCGATCCCTGTCCAAAAAAAAGGGACACTTCGACCCTCAACCTTTTTATTTTGGGACAATACGATCCCTCTGTTAAAAAGATTATTTAAATAATAATAAAAATTGATTTTGTAGGAGGTTTTATTTGTATTTTGTGGGGTTTTTAAACCTTCACAAAATTATTTTCAATAATATAGCTAATTACTATCACTACTACCACTATCTTCTTCATCCTCATTATTATGGCTCTTACTTCTATTATTTTTATTGATTTATCATCATCATTATCTCCTCTACCGTCATTATCACTAATACCAATATTATCAACATTAAAGTTTTCTTTTTTATTTCTTATTCAATGTTATTTTTTTCTTTTAAAAAGTATTTGTACTACAATTACTATTTTTTTGTGGCATCATTTTCATTGATAGTTTTTCTTCGCTTAACCACCATTGATAAAAAAATTTTTCAAAAACAAACTTAATAATTTGTGGAGATTTAAAACCCCCACAAAATACAAACAAAACTCTTATAAAACCAATTTTTATTATTATTTAAATAATTTTTTTAACAGAGAAATCGTATTGTCTCAAAATAAAAAGTTTGAGATCGAAGTATCCCTTTTTTTTGGACAGGGATCGCTTTGTCCTTCGTGAAAATGGACAAGGACCAGGTTGGATATTTACTCTAAAATAAAATTAAACACATAATTATACTAAATAATTTCTTTAAATAATAAAAATTATCCTTACACAATTAAAAGACATAATCTTAAGAAGAAATTAACAATCAAAATATAACTTAAGAAATATTATTGATAAATGACGTCCAAATACATACAATTCTTAATTTACCAAAGTTCTTATATTGGATAAGAGCAACTAACAGCTTGCTATCCTTGTACAATTCTTGATTTAACAGTGTTCTTTTCATGCCTTCATCATCAATCATAGGGTGATACGAAGTCTTAGGCTCAGTAATTTTCTACCTCACGGATTTGTTTTACAATGTTAGCCTCATCCACTTGATCTGCAATGTGATGATAAATGAAATATTCAGATATTAAGACTTAGCCATTCATTCCACAGGAACATCATTCTTAGCTCACCAGATACACAAATTACAGTAATTCGAAGAATTCAACTTAAAGCATGTGGTTTGAATACCTACCATTGCCATTAGGGCCAGGATCCTTAAAGCTAATAAGAAAAACAAAACTCACATTAGTAAAGTGCATTAAGTGATGGTAGAATGCAAGTGATGGTAGAATGCAGAGAAAGAACTATCAACTCAGTAATAACTCTAAAGGGACTAGTCTAATACTTCTTGACATACCGGTCAACAAAGTTGAAATTTAAATACATCAGATCACTGTAAATATAGTCAAAATTATACAATGGTACACAGCTGCAAAACCAATACAAACAAATCAAAGAAACTGAAAAAAACAATTGTAACAGTTACTCACCTTGAACAAAACTAAAAGCATTCTAATAGCTCGTTACCTATCAAAAGTAGTAAGCACTTTGATTTAGCAGATTTGATATCTTAGATAAATAAGATACAATACCACAGTATCTATTTAATTGATCACTTACTTTTTCTCTTCTCAGCTTGTTGGTTTTTTATTATTCTCATTAAAGCTGAATGCTAAATTCACAAATCATGCCAATCAGCTTAATTTCAAGTGCCGTTAAACATCTCACTTACCTTATCATGTGAAAGAAGTTCAAATAAAGGACCAAAATAGCGCTCACAGAGATCTTCTACTACCTACACAGTAAAATGGACTTCAAGTGTCAACTGATTAATCAAAACAGACGTACATGAAAGAGAATAAAAGAAAGATTATAACTGAGGGCCAAAAACATTATGAAGCAGGCAATGAAATTAAACAGCCTTCCTTGCAGAAATTGGACCTGAGTGGCTAACGTTACACTGGGGGACTTCTTCAAAAGGAAGATTGAGCCCAGCTGCAACAACTTGAGTTATGTGTTTTGTTCTTGACAACGGGATTATGCAAATCTGTTTCACAATTACACATGATGTGTAGATAGAGCAGTTGGCACTAAGAAAATTAGAGTATAGCAAAATAGGGTGACATTAAAACATGCAAGGTTTTGATAAATTGGACCAAATAAATAAAAAACAGAAGTATCTATTGCCAATATCTTACCTGCGGTAGTGTCGCGCAGTTTCGATCAGCAGTGGCACTGATTAGCACCTGACATGTTAAGTAAGTGAGTAAGTGTGAGTATCAAAATTGTTTAAGGCGGAGTTAATGTCAAAAATAAAAACCAGACAAATTGGTAAACATAAGGACACTATTCTATTCTTTATCAAAAGGTAAAATAAAAATAAAAAATCACTAATCTAACAATACTCACTAATCTGTTGAAGGATTTGGTGGCACAGTAGCAGCTGGATCTGCTGGTGCAACAGGTTCAGGAACAAGGACAGCATGACCAATCCGCTTGTTGCTTTTATGAGTAGATCCAAAACACCAATACAAGCTCCACCAGCTTCCCCAACATTTTTTCTGCAGTTAGTGATTACTTATCAAATCATGGAATATAATCATCATATCAATACTCACAATAGTAAACTATGATCTTTGCTATAATCATCAATACTCACAACAGTTTGAAACAAAAGTCATCAATAGCAAGCAGTAACAGAGTTCATGGAATATAATCATCATATCAAATCTTCTTTAAAATGTTCTTGCTTATTCTGACTACTTAATAACTATTATCTTTTCGTAAGGTGTAGTGCAATTGGGGTAAGAGGAAAAGCAAGAAGAGAATAGTCAACAAGAACAAAACTCAGTATTACAGCCCAAAATATACCTCCTATTTGACCCCCTTTGTTCACAAAAGTGTGAGTGTGATCCTTTACAAGTAGATTGTTATCTGCACCCACCTATTCCAGGTAAAGAAAAAGAAAAAGCAAGTGGAATAAAAGAAAGAGATTCAAAGTAAAACGTACCACAGAACCACCACCAAGAAAAGAGAAAGAGCCAAGATGGCAGAATTGATGAATGATGGTCTCATTTTCATGGCACGTAGTGAAGATTACTAATAGCTGGAGTAGTGCTGGAATTCCATATATGGTCCAGCATTGGAAGTAGGACTAGTACTGGAATTCTCACATAGAATGTGGTCCATGTAGATGTAGGTTGTTTCTGGTGTTACAGAAGAAGCCCCATCAATAATTATGACTTGGCTCATTTAAGTCTCCTAATTGCAGCTCCATTATATTCCGTTTGATGGCTGTGGCCACCACAGCCGCTCCTTCCGAACCATTCAACTATCATATTTCAAAAGGTTACATATTTGATATTATTTCAAGCTCAATTCTTCCATGAGAAAATCACACAGTATTTAGATATTAAATACTAGTAACAATGTGGTTGTGAGCTATGAATAACAATGAATTAAGTGGGCGAGTGAGAACAGGATTGAG
Source organism: Arachis duranensis (assembly GCF_000817695.3). Classification (NCBI taxonomy): domain Eukaryota; kingdom Viridiplantae; phylum Streptophyta; class Magnoliopsida; order Fabales; family Fabaceae; genus Arachis; species Arachis duranensis. The sequence continues at coordinate 109,040,922 of NC_029777.3, forward strand.
ATTGTGTTGTGTTGTGTGTGTGTGTGTGTGTGTGCTGTCTCTGTAATCTGTACCCAGTAGTCCCTATTTTTTAATTTTGTCTCTTGCATTGAAGAGTTATCTACCAGAGTAGGCACCTGTACCTAGTATCTATTTGTTTGGCTTTATTGAAGTAAAAACAATTACTACTATGAAGGATTTCATTCCATTTCGGCATGCTGCCATGAATTCTTTTCAACTACACAAAACAAATTAAGAAATTTTCGTTGGAACTGATAAAGACTAGAGAACATGATTCTTTTAATATCCTTTTATCTCTTCTTTTGGTTGCCAAAAGCGTTTTGTCTCTTGTTATGTCTATGTATGATCGAATACTCAAAGTCGTTAAAGACATTGTCATCCTAATAAATGCTTTGAAAGCCACCCTCTCTCCTTGTTAAGACTTTTTTTTATCTATATAGAAACCAAGATATCTGTCACTGTTAGCGTTAATCTCCTTACTGCGACTGCACTTACATTGCCTCTCAAATGATTTTTCATAACAATCATATCTTTTTTGTTACAAACAGAAAAATTCGAAACAAAGAGATTCAAAGTAAAACGTACCACAGAACCACCACCAAGAAAAGAGAAAGAGCCAAGATGGCAGAATTGATGAACAACAGTCGCTCCTGCAGTGTGAACATAGCCCTACATATGAGAAACATTAATTATTTTCCAACTATAGAATACAAGTTCATTAGAGGAAGCACTAGCAATTATAGCATACAACAAAGACGTATGGACCTAGCAGAAGCTTGCGACATTCCTTAAACATGCTGGGTTGCAGAAAAATTTTGTTTCTTCCTTAACACAGCACCTAGTGATTAAAGCAATAAATTTAGCAATATACTCAACCATTAAAAAAAATGTTCATCATCAGATTGCACAAGCAGCGGCTGGGTTGTTCATCAAAGCCTTAGTCAGCTCCAAAATATCTCTAAATCAGACTGATTAAGCATGAAAATGGCAAGTATCAATAGATTATAAACCATGGCAGTTTGTCAAAACATTGAATATCAAAAATGAAATGGGATTCACAAGTTATAATGCAGTCAGTACATAAAATAAAATAAAAAAAATCAACATAAAACTTAATGAGTGATGATGTCTTGGCATAATTAGAAATCAACCATATAACTAAACTCCCCTAAATCTGTGAGTGAAAAGATTTTATTCAAGTCAACGATAGTAGATTCAATAGCATCATTCCCAGTAATTAGTATGTCATCAACATACACAAGAATATAGAGAAGAAGCTTACCACTGTGGAGGCTGTGGAGATGTAGTAGTGTCTGAAACAAATGCTGGTGAAGAATTTGAGGGTAGAGCATTATTAGATGAAGGAACATTTTGAATTTGTACACGACCATCATTAGAAGAAGAAGATAATGATGGATCATGAGAAATAGAATTTGATGTATATGAGGGGGAGGATGTTAAAATTGGAAAAGTAAGGACAGTATGAGGAAATTGATTTTTAACAAGAGGAGGATTGGTGTTAGAAAAGAGTTCAGTATAGGGAAATTTATGTTCATCAAAGAGAACATGACGAGTAATTACCACTTTACCACTCTTTGTAAGACACTTGTATCCCTTATGGTTTGGAGCATAACCTAAGAATACTGATAAATCAGATTTGAAATCAAATTTATGAGAGGTATAAGGCTTCAAACAAGGATAACAGGCACATCCAAACACTTTTAAAAAAGAATAATCAGGGCTATGATTGTGTAAAAGTTCATAAGGAGACAAGTTCTTAGTATTAGAGGAGGGTAATCTATTGATTATGTAAGTGGCTGAGAGGAATGCATCATCCCAATGTAACAAGGGAAGTGATGCAGCAGCCAACATGGCTAAACCAATTTCAGTAATATGCCTATGTTTTCTCTCAGCTCTTCCATTCTGTTGATGTGTATAAGGGCATGAAAAACGATGTGTAATGCCTTGAGAAGCTAGATATTGAGTGAAAGATGTAGAAAGGTATTCCCGGCCATGATCAGTTTGTAGTGCTTTGATTTTGAAACCAGTATGTCTTTCTATATTTGCTTGAAATTGTAAGAAAGCTTGAAAAGCTTGAGATTTTGAATTTAGAAGAAAAACAGATGTGTATCTGGTATATGCATCAATGAAAGAAATATAATAATTGAAACCATTAAAGGAAGTAATAGGAGAGGGTCCCCAAATATCAGAATATATCATATCTAATGGAGCATGAAAATTATAAGAATCATTAGAGAAAGGTAATAGATGCATCTTAGCTTTGCAACAAGAGTCACACAAACCAGAATTCATTGAATTGATATTAATAGGAACATGACATTTATTCATTACAGCTATAGTAGTTTTAGAAGCACAATGACCAAGCCTTTGATGCCATAGATTATAAGAATCTGATTGAGCAAGAAAGGTACTTAACTACACAATTGCAGTAACAACACAGTTGCAGTAACAAGATAACAGAATAACCAATTCTTGTTATTCAGTTCACAACTTAACTAACTCACTATTATACACTAATATTTCTATACTCTATTACAGAAATGTTCAGAAAAAAAAAAAAAAAAAAAAAAANNAGGGCCTAGAAACTAGATACATTTTCTTTCTACAATTGAATTAGAGGTGAAACTCCTCCACCTCTGAAGAATCGACCACCTCTCCCTATCCTTCCTCCAAGATTAGGTGCTCTAGATGAAAATAGCAAAAAAAAACAAACAAAAAAGGATGAAAATTGTGGAATAATTCGACGAAAAATGATTATTACTTCTCAGAAAAAAAAATCAGGGCTGAGGGCTTACCAGGGCTCAGAACGCACTCCGCGGATTGGGCGCATTCGGTGGACTTGGTGCATGAAGCGCATTCTGCGGAGCTTCTTCTGCGCTATCCGAAGCTTCTTCTTGATCTTTAGATAAGAGCCGTAAGGTCCATTGACCGGACGCTTCTTCCACTGAAGCGCCATCCACCGCAGGCCAAGAAGGTGTTTCTTGAAGGTAGGTTCATCCCTGTTGACTATATCCCGGCTCAAAAACTTTTTGATACACTGCGGAGGGAAGAATTCAGTTAAGATAGCGTAAAGAGTCCTGGAACCTTCAGCTTCGGGTGGAAAAAATCGCCTATAGGGGCAATTCTCGGTGCACCTTGAACGGGCCTTCACACAGTGGGGGCATTTTTTGGGGCAATGTGGACACAACAGGCACGGAGACATATTGAAGTGAAAACTAACTTTCTAGAGAGAGAAAGTTTGAAGAGAGGGAAGAGAGGGAAGAGAGAGGTTGTGTGGGGTGATTCCTGCTCTCGCCAAAATTTGCGACTTGCGAGAGAGGAATGAAAATGGTGATGGCACGAGCTTATATATTCGGGTATTGTATCAGAACCGGACCGACCGGAAAATCAATGAACCGGTGGTCTAACTACAAACTAGGGAACTTAAACACCAATAATAAGCAATTAAGATCAATACTTCTTTTTTCCCTCCTTCTTCATTTTAGGCAATTAGTGACGACAATTCTGCCCTATGAAGTAAAATTCACTAAAGTCACTGCACCCAATCAACCACTTCCAAGTAACTCTTTCTATATACAAATGAAGTAAATGTTTTTAAAAGGAGCGATTAAATTGATGACATCAAGATTTTTAATTCACAAATAAATATGTTTGAGAAAAAAAAGGGAAAAACTAGTGCAGCATCAAATTTATACTATTCTAAATTTCTAACAGCTTTTTTTTTTCTCTCGTAAGACTAAACACAATAAATTGATTAATTAATAGAATAAATGCAGTTTGAGTTTACAGGCGTCATCATCACAAAATGCTAATTAAAGCGAATCAGTTACAATCGACGCAGATTGAAAAAAAAAAATAAATAAACTACATCTGATTCAGCTAGAATTCAGTTCCAAACCGCAATTCGAAACCATATATTGAAAACGAGAATTAGAAATAGTAGAAAGGAACGACAATTATGTATGTATAGATATATACACACCTGTCTTTGCGATCCTGCAATCCTTGGAGATAATTCTTGTAGTGATTCTCGATGAACTGTTTAGCGGCGGCGGCTTTCTGCCTGGTGACCGGCGACGAAACTGAAACGTCCGGTCCGGAGTCAAATTCGCCGGCGGCGCCGGCTCGAAGATCATGCTGCTTGAGGTTTATGGCTCCGAGCCTAACGGTTCCATCGTAGGCGTCCATTCCTGTGGAACGGATCGATGAGAAACCAACGGACGGTGGTGAAGAAGACGATGAGGAGATCTGAGAGAGAGTAAGGTTGCTAGCGTACACTTGGTGTTTGTTATTTCTGAAAGCAAGACGTTAAGCAGTTACTTCTAGATCTGAGAGAGAGTAAGGTTGCTAGCGTACACTTGGTGTTTGTTATTTCTGAAAGCAAGACGTTAAGCAGTTACTTCTAGATCTTTCTAATATATTCTGCGCTGTGAGCCTGTCACTTTGGAGAGTTGAATTCATCAATTTATATAACTACTTAAATCTTAAGGACAGCTAGCAGAATGGTAGAAAATCAAGATTTTTTTTTTTTGAGAAATATTTGGACATTAACTATTCTTAGTAATTTTAGTTATTATTTTTAATAAATAAATTTTATTTATTTATGTGTATACATTTTAAAAAAATATAAGTACAAACTATATTAATTTATGTGTATAAATTTTAATAAATAAAATATAAATTATATATTTTTTATATATAAAAATAAATTGTATTAATTTATGTGTATTATTAATGTTTGATGTTTGATTCCATTCTTGTGAGATTATATAGCTTTGTGTATTCAAATGATCTCTTATGCTTATTTTTTTGGTGAAATATTAATGTTTTCTAATTGTGCAGTATATTTGTAAGAAATGTTTGGCCCTAAGAATAAAGAACAAGAATCTAAAAAATATTTGTAATTTAATTGCAAAATGCAATGAAATGCTTAACGAAACGAACTGTATTGGTGTCCTTGTATTGTCATTCTACTTTTTTTTTTTTTGGTGATCTACAGGGGTTAACACCCCAACAGAAAATAGGAAAGAAAAAACATAGCAAATTAGCCAAACAGCAACGAGAAAGTAAAACAAACTAAGAGCTTCTAATTCTAAGGGTTCCTAAACTGTCACCAAGTAGTGCATAAGTAATGTCTGGAGTGGCCTTATCAAAGAGGTGTAGACCAAGATCCAGGTCTTGGCCCTTTTTGGCAAGGAGATCCGCCACTGTATTTGCTTCACGAAGGGCATGACTCCAAGTAATACGTTGAAAACGAGTCGCCAAGTTATGGATGTCTTGAATCAGGGGTGCACATGAATGAGCTGGGGGACAACCATGGTTGATGAAGCTGATAGCAGCAGTAGAGTCAGACTCCACAACCAGGTGTTGATAACCGTTCCTAGTGGCAATGTTCATCCCATGGATGACTGCCCAGAGTTCCGCGTGCGTGATGGAGCAGTTTCCCAAGTTACAGGAGTAACCTTTTAAAAATCTTCCGGCCGAGTCCTTGAAAACTCCCCCACAAGCAGCATTATTTCTTTCAGAGAACCAAGATCCATCCACATTCAGCTTGACATCTTCACCTTTGGGAGGAGACCAAGCTATAAGACAGGTGCTGGCAGCTTGTATACTTCTCGGATTAAGATTCTTATTTGGTCCCTTTGTGAATTCCTCAGCCCGTGCCCGGATTTGGTGGATAGCGCTGGTGGCCACGACAGACTCACCATCGAAGACCAGTTTGTTTCGAAAATACCAAAGGGATGGGATCGCAACTCCAAATAGGCAAGCCCATCTGTTACTAGTGGTGAGGTTCTGAACTAGCCACTCATTTAGGTCTGCTCTAAAGAAGGAGTTACTGCCGTTGGGGGGGTTAAGTATGTGCCATATGCTCGTTGCATATTGACAATCCCTCAGGATATGGATGATGGATTCTTCCTGATTGCAGCATCGGGGGCAGGCAGCGTCAGCGGTCAAGTGCCGTCGCCTTCTTTCCGCGTTTGTGAGGATGGCTTTAAGGGCAACTAACCAGAGAAAAGTTCAGACACGTTCCGGACCTTGCCAGTGCCACACTAACTGAAAAATCCTGTCGGGAGAGTCGGGGACTTCCATGAGGGATTGGTAAGCTGATTTTGTGCTGAAGGATCCATCCGGGGAATGGCGCCAAGCAACGCAGTCTGCGCCCTTCCAAGGAGATGGGGGAGAAATGGCAACAATCCTCTTAATAACATCCTCTGGCAGCATGCTTTGAAGCTTCTCCACATCCCAATGCCCTGAAACATTCAGAAAATCCATCACCAATTCGGAATCATTGATATTACTACTTACCTGGCTTATTCTCTCGCTTAACCGTCCTACGCCTGGAACCCAGTGATGCTCCCAGAAACGAATTTGGGAGCCGTCCCCAATTCTCCAAATGGAATTTTTGTTGAACCTGTTCCCACACAGAGCAAATACCCTTTCAAAAATTTGATTTATTGCGCTTTCTTTCCACCTTTGGAATGAGATCAGTACCGCTGCCATATTTAGACCTAATGACTCTAACCCATAGTGTATCTCTCCTTTCAATCAGCCCCCAACCGGCCTTCATCATAAAAGCTTGATTCATTTGGCTTGCATGTCTCACGCCTAATCCTCCAAATTTTTTCGGCTCACAGACTTTCCTCCAATTCAGCAGGTGTATTTTCTTTGTTTGTTCTGTGTCTCCCCAGAGGAAATTCCTGCAGACACGGTCAATATTGTTACAGGTAGCAACAGGTAAAACAGCAGATTGTATTTGGTATAAAGGAATAGATGATAGAACAGATTTCACCAGAGTTACTCTCCCAGCTAGAGACAGAGAGGAGGCTTTCCAAGAGTTCAGTCTGGCATGGAGTTTATTGATAATGCCCTCGAATGTATGGTTTGACACTTTAGAGTGCAGAATTGGAACTCCCGGGTATTTTCCTAAGTCCTCTGTTCTGGCAAATTGCAAGGCATCACTCACTTCAGTTCGAACACTATGACCCACATTCTTTGAGAAGAAAATCCTGGTTTTTTCTTTATTAATCTTTTGACCGGAGCTTTCGCAGAAAGCCTCAAGGCATTTCTTAATGATATTGGCCTGGTTCATATTTGCCTCAGCGAAAAGGATAATATCATCCGCGAAACAAAGATGTGAGATAGGGGGCCATCCTTCTTGAGAAGAATTGGTTTCCAAAAGCCGTGATCCACTGCGGTATCGATGAGTTGGGACAATCTCTCAATGCAGAGCACAAAAATGTATGGAGAGATGGGGTCACCTTGTCTAATGCCTCTGGAAGGCGAGAATTCATCAAGTTCCTCACCGTTCCAAAGAACCCTCATTCTTGGTGTCGAGATACAAGAGAGGATGAGATTGATAAACACCTGGGGGAATCCAATATCAACGAGGGTATCCTTGATGAAGTCCCATTTTAACCTGTCGTACGCTTTCTCTAGGTCGATTTTGATGGCCATCCACCCTTTCTTTCCTTTCTTCTGCATCATAGAATGAATGATCTCTTGCGTGATAATAATGTTGTCGGAACTATGTCTTCCAAGAACAAAACTGCATTGGTTTGGCATAACCAATTTATCCATAATTTTGCGAAGTCGATTCGCGAGAATTTTTGTGACGACCTTATAGGATACATTGCAGAGGCTGATGGGCCTTAACTGCTTTAGATGCGACACAGGTTCAGTCTTAGGAATGAGTGTAATAAGGGTCTCGTTAACCTCAAAGATCTTTTCTGGGTTTTGGAAAATATTCCTGATGAGATTATAGACATCCGTACCCACTATAGACCACTGGCTTTGGTAGAAGATGGCTTGAAGCCCATCTCGGCCAGGCGCCGTCCAGCTGCCAATACCAAAGATAGCATCCTTTACTTCTTCGTATGTCACCATTTGTCCCATGGAATCATATTCAAGGCTACTCACGGGGGGAAACATATTTTGGAGGATGAACGGATTGTAATTTGAGCTGTCCGTATAGAGGTCTATGAAAAAGCTGGTGGCCATATTTTCCAGGGCTGCCTTGTCAACAATCCAGTCACCATTATAATTTTGAATGGTGTAAATCTTGTTTCTGCGTCTTCTAATTATCGTCGAGCCGTGGAAATACTTAGTGTTACGATCACCAAATTCAATCCACTTGCACCTCGCTTTCTGGAACCACAGAATCTCTTCTTGAATGAGAATGCCTTCATACTCCAGCCATAAATCCTTTTGCAGTTTATCCAGGAATGGGTTGTGCGAGTATCCCAACCTGTTTGCAATTCCTTGAAGTCTTCTGATGATTTTCTGCTTACGTTTAAATATGTTGCCAAACACTGAGTTATTCCAATCCTTAAGCTTATCTTTCAGGTTAGATATCCCCTCGGTCCAGGACCCATGAACACTCCAATGAGCATCAATGAGATTTACGAATTCAGGATGGGTTAACCAAGATGCAAGAAAACGAAAAGGTCTTCTGCCTCTATTCGGAGCCATATTGCTTGAGAGATGTAAGCAGATCGGGAAGTGATCAGATTTTAGCATCGGCAAGTGTTTAACACAGGCCTCGGGGAAGGCAAGTTGCCATCCCACGTTGCATAATCCCCTGTCCAGTCTCTCCGCAAGATTACCTCTTTTCCAAGTGAACGGCCATCCAGAGTATCCCAAGTCGATAAGGCCACTCGTCGAGACACAATCTTGAAACTCTTTGCAGGCCTGCTGGTGGTTGCTCATCGCCCCTCCACGCTTCTCATAATTATGTAGCAATGCATTGAAATCACCGACAAGGCACCAGGGGAGATGGACACTACTTGCGAACGCTTTGATGGAGGACCACAGAGTTCTTCTTGTAACCTTTTGGGGGCTGCCATACACTGCTGTAATGATCCAGGGATTGGAATTGCTATTCGCGTCGGAGACTCTGAGATGAACAAACTGTTTCTCGTACTCCAGGATATCCACACTCCAAACAGAGGAATCCCACATGCACCATATACCTCCAGCACGGCCCTCAGCTTCCACCACAAAGGTCTTATCAAATCCTATTCTGTCCCTAATCTGTTTACCTCGGTTACCACTGCTGTGGGTTTCCAAAAGAAAAAACAGGTTTGCATCATATTCCTGATGTAAGTCTCGGATAATTGATGGAAAGGCTTTGCTGCCAGCCCCCCTGCAATTCCAACTGATGATGTTCTTCATAAGAAACCGAGTGATAGAGAGACCACCAGAGGTCAGCATCACTTAATGGGGCGAGCCCCATATTCCGGATCAACCTGATCCCTATCCGCCAAGTCTTCCGTCCCGCCCCTGGCTCCAGCTTCCACCATGGAAATCTCCGCTTGCATCTTTAGGTTACCCCTGGGACCGGGAGCCCCCAAACGTGAACCTGGCTTCTTCGGGTTACTCTCAGAGCTTAACAGAAGGTTATCACGGACTGCATGTTGGTGTAGGTTCATACGGCCTTCCTTCATCGATTGGAAAGCCTCCCATTGGTCTTTCTCCATATTCCTCATGTATTCCTTGATAACCATCTCCATACCCTCCAATTCTGGATCTTTGCCTTTCCCTTTTGTGGCTCTCGTCGAGGTTTCCTTACCCTTAGGGGTGGTTACCGCACTCTCAGAGATCTTTTCTCTATTCCTGATTAGGTTTGGTTTCCCACCCTGCTCCAATGGGCCTCTGGGCATAGACACGGCCTTTTTTGGGGTTTGGGAGTTTTTACTTGCACCGGTTTTAAGGACCCGCTTTTGGGGTTGGGTTTTGGCTATTCCTTCTTGGGCTTTGGTTTGCTGTGGCCCGATCTCCTCTACATCCTCTTGGATCTTATCCAACCCATCCATACTTTGTGGTGTGTTTCCCAATTTTTCCTCCTGTAAGATAACAAAGCGGGATCCCTGCCCCGATTCTTTCCCTTTTGGGGACCCATCTTTTTTGGAAATATAGCTAGGAATTGGCATTTGATTGACCTGAGATTTCTTGTGCTGAAATTGCGCTTTCCTTTTATCCCCATATCTTCTTACCAACATCCACGGTCCGAAATCAGCATTGGATTGATCATTAAAATTAATTGGCTGATTTTGTGGGGGCTCGGACTTTCCATTTTGGTCTTCTTCCCTACCAACTGGTTTATCCATCGGAGTAGAAACTCCGGCATTGGTGTCCTCCGTCGTATTGTCACCCGATGTGGAGTTCTCCATGCAATGGTCTGTTCTATGGCCATACTTGCCGCAAGAAAAACATATTTGGTGCAGACCTTCATACTCCAGGTGGAGTTTACATCCAAGAACCGAAATGCGGGGTACCAGTTGTTTAGCCAGGTCAATTTCTACACATATACGGGCAAACTTTCCTCTCGAATGAATCGAGGTGGTGCGATCAACTTTTAGCATATGGCCAATAGCAGATCCTACCCTCCAAAGAAACCGATGATTGTAGAGCTCAATTGGAAGATTTTGGATCCGGATCCAAGCAGCAATTTTTCTCACTTCTGTGGAGCCTGATAGGAAGAAAGGTCTCCATCTCTGAACAATGAGATAGTGACCGGCGATCATCCAGGGTCCTTCCATAAGCGCATGAGTATAGTCTTCCTCATCTGAAAAGTGAACCAAAAAATAGTCACGACTCATATCAATAACATGAATCTTACCTTTGCTTTCCCAATCTCGGTGGAGACGCTGCTCCATGAACGTGAAAGAAACACGTTTCCCTAACACCTTGACCATGAGAGCATTTCTCCATGGTTTACACCATTCTTCAAACTCTTCCTTTGACACTGGGATCGTAGGGCAAGGGTTGAAAGCTTTCTCAGCATTCTCCTCGTTCTCCTCATCTTGATACCACTTATCTTCAGGGTTAAGCTCATGATCATCCATATTGAAAGGCTCTTCCTGGTCGCCTTCTAGGCCAGGGCCAGTCAGAAGGGTATCTTTATATGAGCTTTTTGCGACTGGGGTGGTCTCTTCCTCTACTGGGACAATCTCCATGTTATCAGACGGTTGGTTTAGGTCTACCTCACCCCGCGTCTTAACTTTTTTCGTGCTTCGCTGCACTAGGTCATCCTCTTGAGTGGAAACCCTAGCAGAGCGCTGTTTCGTACCACTCTCCATTTCTCTCTTGTATTGCCATTCTACTAACTATGTTATGTAGTATTTACTTTGGTGCTTAGTTTGTTTTCAAAATTCAGACAGATTGGGAGGGAGGACACTATCCCATCAGTCTTCAATTTTGTGAGAATTACCCAATTAGACCTCCGGTATGCAAATTTCCAAAAGGGTTTTGCCATCCTAATGTCTTTTCTAGTGGAGAAGTGTGCTTATCAATCCTTAGTGATGTAAGTCTACAAGAATATGTGCACATTATGTTAATCTTAAGTGTTATAACATAGACTTAGTTTGGATTATGCTTCTTTTTCCTTATTCTTAAACATGTAACATGCATTTTTAATTTAAGGGTTGGAAACCATCCATTACCATGAAGCAAATCCTTTTGGGAATTCAGGATCTGCTCAACCAACCTAATACTGCTGATGCTGCACATTTCGAACCTAACCAACTTTTCGTCAAGGTTCTTCTACACATCAATGTTATGTTGCGACGAGTTGAGCTTAGTGCATCGTGTACTATAGTAATTTAATCGAATAGATTTGAGCCGTTACGACTCTAACTGGTCAAATGTTTATCATTAAGTTATTTTAGCGTACGACGATGCATTCAGTTCAACTCGATGAACCTAAAATTTTTCCTTTAAATTAAATTCCATTTTTAAAAAGAGCTGTTTAATAATGTTTCGCTTTGAAATGCAACAACTTTATTAGCTTTGATATGTTAAGTGAATTTAAAGACCTAATCATTAGTTTCCTACTTTAATTTCCCACCTTAGCTTATTATCATCAAGAACAGGGCCTTTAGTTGTATTTCACTATTTTGGAAACCGTGCTTGGACATGAGTTACAATATAATGCTAAAGATGGTGTTTTTTGGTATTATGATGGAGGTGAATTCTATGGTGTTTATAAATTGATGTCTAATTTTTGTTTAATTTATTTTTTATGGTAATTTTTTGAATATTTAATAATTATTTATTTTTATATTTTTAAAATAAAATATTAATTTTTAACTTTTTTTATTAAGTTAGACATATTCTTAGGCATCATATGATAAATGAGAAATGTTTGTGACTGAATTTTTGTCACCCTAGAATGGAGTGTAGGTCATATTTAAAGTGGGAGCCACACTTCGGATAATAAGGTGATAAATCTCACACAAATCTTACCCCTTTTGCATATTAACTATTAAGTGTCTCTTTTTAGTTGTGTACAACTATTAAAATAATTATTAAAAATATAAATAATCAAAAGTGAAAAACTCAAATATGCTTAATAATTAATACTATTTTTTCTTATATTAATTTTTTAGACTTTTAGCGTTCTCTTTCTATTTTGATTATTGTAGAGGGTATAATAAATAAAAATTAATTAATGACTTTTTGAAATTAAAAAGCAATATTTAGTTTGTTACAAAAAAATAAAAATAAAAAGAGTCACTTAATATGAAACAAAAAGAGTAAAAAAAAAAATTGAGTTATTCTATTACCGATCAACAAATTATGTTATAGTACATACTAAATAGGAATTTAAAAATGTTTAGTAACAAAAAAATTAATAAAAAATAGTAGAATTTGTTTTATTTAATATTTATTAATTGTTATAATAATAATTAATAAATCTAAAATAAAATAATTTTTTTTTAATGTGAGGTGATACTGTGTCACACATAATATGATAATATTATTTTTTTCTTAAAAAAATAAAGGTGTACATGATATATACCCTCTTAAATAATGATTTTTGAAAGGTATGTACAAATGCTTTAAAAGGTTGTTAGTGAGGGTCATGAAGATCAATTTAGAAAAGCTTGTAGGATAGTTAGTTAAACATTAATATTATTTTTGAGATAGTGATTTGTGAGGCACACACGTTTGATTGCTCAAACTTTTGGTGTGGTTTCTTTATTGGACTTTGACATGTATAGCGAAGGATTGATACACTTGCATGTTTTGATTGTGTTATTAAATTTAATTTGTCAATATTTCATTTACCACCTAAACTTATAAATCATATTATTATTTGATTATATTGGGAAGTTCTCTATGTTTATAGCTAAATCTTTATCAAGGACAACAGAGATTCATATATGCTTTTTTTTTTGGTCATTTGGAAATTGTTTGAGATGATGTTGTAAAGTATAATTTATTTAATGATAAATTATACTATTTGTCTTTAAAGTTTGTTATAAATTTTAAAAATATCTTTAAATTTTATTTTATTTTAATTTTATCTTAGAAATTTTCAATTTGTATCAAATATACCTCTGGTGACTAATTTTTTAAAAAATTTAAGACCAATTTAACAATAATTTTACAAGAACAACCATCAGCACAAGTAAATCAGAAATAGTTATCATGCATTATTGTTGGATTAGTCTTAATTTTTTTAAAAATTTAGTTATTAAAAATATATTTGATATAAATAAATTTTTTTTAAAACAAAATTAAAATAAAATAAAACTTAAAATATTTTAAAAAATTTTGACAAATTTTAAAAATAAAAAATATATCTTACCCTTTATTTAAAACTCAATTAGCATTTTAGAACCTTCAAATTTTATTATAAGATATCAATTATTGGCATAAGTTGGGTTGGGCCATGCCCATATGCACCATATAATAATATATTATCTACTCCAAAATATGACAATGGTTCTATTATGCATTCACATGATTAGTTATAAATGGAAAATAAATAGAACCTTGAACGTGAACTGTCTTATAAAATCTAAAAAGAAATAAGAAATTGTTCTTTAGACCAACCATGATTGATGAAAGCTATTTCTTAGCTACCTCAGCAACAATTATATATCTTTTTGGTTTTCACGGTATCCCCCAATCCGACAGGTCAAGGACAATTATATATCTTTGTTTTGTTTCTTTTTTAATTTGCCATTTTTTTTTCAGGC
>NC_029777.3:109055070-109055769 GCF_000817695.3 Arachis duranensis
GATAAGGCACCAAGGAAAAAAATGTACATGACTACTTAGTCAAAGTTAAAGGCTCCACAAAAATTAATGATAAAAAAGAAGTGTCACAACTAACAATTGTGGCATGTATATGAAGCTCTTTAGATGAAGATATTACAAAAAACATAAGTTGTAAAAAATTAGAGGCTATGAAACTATGTTAGGAGATTTTCCAGAATCATCCAAGACTATTTCAAATAGATCAGCCTCAGATTCCTCGTCAAAATCAAAGGCTACATGATTTGGGATAATATTCCCTTTGGCTGTAGATTTACCATTATGCCACTGAGAATCAATCCTTCCCATGGAGAAGAGTTCCTTGCTATCATCATAGCCCAATTTTGCATTATGGGAATTTACAATTGGGCCCATGAAACATGGATTTGGTGTCCTATGTGCATTAGCAGGTTCATATTTGAATGAACTTTGTCCAAAATTAATCAAAACTATAATGTCTATATTTGAAGCCAATGTTGGATATAGTGGAGTGCTAAATTCATCTGATTGGCAATGGATTTCATGAACCAATTCTGAATTTAATGTGAAGAACACCTTTTTTTGCCTTGGATCAAATCCACAACCAATTACTTTCTCACTTCCCATCATCCATTCTTCTTCTTCTTCCTTCTTGGACTCAGTTACTAGTTTCATTCCTGTACAAATGGTTATTTTGTAAGTACA
>NC_029777.3:109055846-109063166 GCF_000817695.3 Arachis duranensis
CTTTTAGTGGTTAGCCTTGAGGATGTCCAATGAGAGAAAGAGAGACATTAATAATTATATTTAATATTATTCGCATAATAATTTCTTTTGAATTGAAAAAAAAAAACAATAAAAATTAAATTCTAAACTCTTTAGTCATAAAATTAAAATTATGATATCATATTATTTTCTTTTAAATTAAACTGTTAAATAAAAATATATAAAAGTGTTGAATTAATAGTATGGTGTTTATTTATTTATTTTTTTACTAAAGATATGAGACTCGAACTCGCAACCTCTTAATTGAGTATGAGGAGACTATGCTATTTAAACTATTACTCATTGGCATAGTATAGTGTTTATTATGATTTCTAAAAGATATTATCTAATTACTAAAATACGTTAAATAATTAATTTTAAATTTAAAAATATAAAAATCAAATATTTTAAATATTTTAAAATTATTATAAAAAATAATTTAGACAAAAATTAAACACTAAACAAAATACACCATAGAATTGGCCTAATAGTATAGTAAGGTAAGAAAAAGTGCTTACTTAGAAGTACCATCAATCTTCTTATAAATAGTATACTACTTATAATAGAGTTATAGTGTATGGCAATGTATTATAGTGTGAAACACTTCATGGTGGGCCTTTTCATAAGATTTGATATTTTGGGTGAGAAAATAAGAGATATGTCTTTAGCTGGCCTATCCTATTCTAACAAATCAACACAAAACACAAACTTTTATGATTTTGTGACTTGTGAACATGTAATGTAACAGATTGACATAGAAAGATGATAGAGAATTCAATTAACCTTCTTTTTCTCTTGACATTTCTAGGGTATCAAATTAAACATTTAAAGAGCTAAAAAAAATTGCCAAATATAAGCTAATGTTCATGGAATTGAAAAAGAACATGAAAATAAATATTTTCATGAAAATGTCTTTATTTATAGATATCATTGTAAATTGTTAGATCGTTTGACATGTTTGATTGAACGATCTAACGATTTACAGTGTCATCTTCATTTTAAAGATGTTTTGACGAAAGAATTTACCAATAAATTTAGTTACCATCAAGAAAAACAGAGCCATTGGAGTTGAAGCCTATGCTTCCATGGTAGCTCCCAGGAACTCTCAAAGGAACATCTCCTCCTCCTCTTGATAGCCCCAAAGAAAACATCACCAAAGATCCAATCTTTCCATTTCTACCCTCCTTGCAACATTCAACCCTCATCATTTCTTCATCAACATTGTCCAAAATACCCTTCTTACAATTCAAACCATCATCTTGAACTAAAAGCTTTGTCTTCTCACCTTCACTACTTCTCTTACAATCATCATCAAAAGAAGAAGAAGAAAAAGAAGATAAGATTGTAACTTCAAAATATGCTTCTTGTGGGAATGCATAGTTTCCCAAACAAGGACCAGGTAAAGGTAGAGAAGCTCTCATAATCATCATAGAAGCAGAGTTTTTCTTCTTCAAACCAGGATTGAGCCTAATCTTCTGCATAAACTCAGATGAATCCTGACAAACTTCAAAGGTTATCTCAGGCTCAATTTCAACCCCTCTTCCATGATCATCATCATCAACAACAGCACAAGCTCCTAAAAGGGTACTTGTTGTTGATCTTGATCTTGATGATTGAATAATGTTGTAACTCTTGTGAGCCATGAAATTAAATCTTGACCATCCATTTTCAACAGCATCAGCAGCAAGATATGGATGATCTTCCCAACTGAACAATGTTCTTGTTTTTTCCGAACCTTCAAAAAAAACAAACACATACTATGAAATAATGCACTATTAGGAACAATTCAAATAACAAACTACTACCTACTTACCATGAAAAACATAGAATTTGCTGCTATTGTTCTTGTGATCATCAATTCCAGCTTGATTAATGGTCTCCATTCTAGTGAAGCTCTTTGGTTCAACAACAAAGTTTCTATGATGATGATCTTTTCTTTGATGACACCAACGCCAAATGAAAACCATGAAAAGGGTTGAAACACACCCCAAAGATGCTCCTAAAACCGCCACATGTATCCATTGGATCATATCTTATTTTCTTCACTTTTCAATATCTTAATATGCATATAGAATATAGTTCTTATTGCATATAAAAAGGAAGAAATTAAAAAAGCATGAATGAATGAAGGGGCAATGGAGTATGGTGAAAGGTGGACCAAAGAAATGGTTTCAATCAATCAAAGCATGGATATGGTGCCAAAGGAGGTGTTACCAAACAAAACATTCAAAGTGCCACATAACATAAGCTTTGAGTTTTTTTTTTTTTCTTTCTTTTTTCTCTTGGAGTATGAATGAAACCATACAATATTAGTTTAATTGAATTTTGGAACCGACAAAACACTCCTCATTAATAAGCAATGAACGCGTTTCTTTCTTAATTTATATATCTTTTTGTACTTTTTTTTTTTCAAAGGAGAGAGAAAATTCAATAAGGACTAATTAGAGTTATTATGTGCTTTCTCTCCATTGCAAGCATTGCCAAGAGTTTATGTAACCTAAGATAGTGGCCCAATTCTAACTACTAGATCTGAACTTTTTATTCATATTAAGCATAAAAGAAATTTTGATATATTTTGTAGGAATTTTTTTTTCTGAAATGAAATGGGAAAAAAAAATTATTATGTCCCAAAACAATTAAAACCGTTTTATTTATCAAAATGTTTTTTTTTAGTGTTGGAGCATAATTGATGTGTACCTCACTATTTTTTGCTAAATCAGTAAAAATTTTTCGATTTTGATTAAAATTGGTAAAATGAGAAACACGAAATTCAATTTTGGCTTGGATTGACCTCACCTAATTCGATTTTAGATTTAGTATTTTTTTTTATTTAAAATTCATTTAAAGGTAGGGTCTGGTCTCTCCTCGAGGAGTTGGTTGCTACATATATAAAGTGAAATTCAAATCTAAAATATCTGGAGACAAATAAAAATAAGCTGACCATTCAACCAACTTAAGTTGATTTAAATTGACTTTATCTAAAATGATATCATTCTTCTTTTTATTTACCATTAATCAGTCCAAATATCTAAAATACCCTCTCTTATCAATTTTTTACAATAGAGATTTAAGTTATTTTTAAATGTTTTGAAATTTGTCTTTCTATATTATTTAGAATTTCGATAAGAAGAGTGTTAGAAAGTCAGCAACTTTTGTATTTTGTAATCATCAATTAGTCATTAATAGTATTTTTAATGGTGTGAGATTACATTTAATAGTAAAAAACCACTTACTTTTTTTTTTATGGTTAAGTGTTGACCACAAAACACCAAAATTACTGGCCCTAGACTTTTTCTTTCGATAATAAGATCGGAATATAAGAAAAGGAACATTAAAAAAAAAAAAGCTGTGAGATGCTTTTTGTTGATGATGCGTTGTTGTTAGGATTACAGTTATAGCAAAGTTCCAAATGGAAAATGGGATGCTTTTTTCTTGAGTTCTATGCTTCCTTGTATAACGGGCAATTTAGGGGTCAAACTATTCCCTGCACAATCAGAAAAAAGTAGCAATCAAAATTTAGGATCTGAAAGTTGATAAGGGACCATTGAACTTTGGAATACCACAAAGATGGATACTGATAAAAAGTGAATCCAAAAGCTACAAGAATTAAGGATAAAACATGTTTTGCCCTTAGAAAGTTAATTAATCTGTTGTTGACTGATCATAATCTTATCTTAATTAATAATAATTTCTTTTTTTTTTGTGGGGGACCACTTAATCACATGATTCTTCTAATGGAATTCAAAGATTATCTAACAAGGAATTCTACATAAATAAATAAATCATATTAAAGCTAAAAGTAAAAGAGTTTATAGTGGGTATTGAATAAACCAATTTTATAAAATATGGATTAAATCCTATAAGGCTATAACTTATTAACATTTTGAGTAAAGTGGTAAATAAATTCTTGAGAATTTATATTTTGATAAATTAGTCTCTAACAAAAAATTAAATTATCAATAAATTAATAATAAATAGTACCATTAAAATGGGTTAAACTCATTGGATAAGCCCGTTTATCCATTTCAATAGGCAAGTTTTGCCTCTAAAATTAAATAGCACGTTTAACCCACCGGATTGACTATAAACGGTCCGAACTGAAAAATTATAACTCAATAATGAAGCGAGCTTAAACGGGTCAGGGCTAAACGGACTGGAATGGCCTGTTTGACTGCCCTAATAACAAACATGGACAAATTAGTTTAAATTAAGACTTTTAACTCTAATTATAGGGACTAATTTAAAATTAATATATTCATATTTACTATTCTAAAAAATTTTATTAATATTATTTTTAAGAACTAAATAATCTGTCTAAAATATAATTTTTCAAAAATTTATTTTTTCACTCTCCTCTAATATTTTAGTTTTCACTAAGAGGAAGGTGTAGTTTAATTTTTATATTATTTACCTTCAAATATTATTAGATTGAAGGAGTAATATTAATTGGATATTTCTTTTAGAAAAAAAAAAATTAGATTCTTAAATATGCCATCATCCTTGCATAGGAATAGACTTACCAACATTCTATTACATTGTTATTTGCTAAGAATCTTAAGTGTGAGTATCTCTGCCACTAGCTAGCACCTAAAATTAAATTACAACTTCTTCTTGTATCTAACTATCTTAAATTAGCTTCCATGTTTTAATTAATTAATCACTGATTGAGAATGGAGGGGGAAAAAAAAAAGAAACATTTCCACATGTAAATTTTGTCCATATTCAATGGAATAATGGATGTACCAGATGGCAAACTCAATGGTTAAGAGAGACACTTGTGTATGGTCATATATATATGGTGGAGCCAAATTTGCCAAAATAGGTGCATGCAAATAAATACAAAATTATATTAACTGTTTGGTTGTTGAATAAAATTTCAGGTGTCCCACACTTTGCTTGTGATTGATGTGAACCAAATTAAAGAGTTTCTTAGTCTTACCTAGATAGTGGTCTCGGTAATAAATACTTAAATAGACTTGACTAAACTAAGTATTATTTAATTTAATCCGTTCATGGCTTAATTAAAAGTTGTGTGCATTTTTAAGTAGTATATGTTCAATTGAGAAGTTTGGTTGATTTGGACCATAATATCTGATTTTAATCATGTAGTTTAAGTTAATTAATCCAAGAAGTTAGAAACTTAATTTGAGTCAAGCTTAAGTTACATAAAATAAATAGGGTAAAGCCTGATTTAGATAAGTTATTATGAATACATCATTATTAATATTATTATGTAGTTTGACTTTTATATTTTTTTTTTCTGTTTACAGATTAAAATGCACAAAAGGATGAAATTAAGATGTTTTGAATATATTAAGTACATAAATGAAACAAAAAAAGATTAATTTTTTTAAACAAATGAAAGTTGAAATCAGTGTAATTAAAATGAAAGAAGAAAAAATATAAATACACATTTTAACCAAATAATATATTATATTAAACTATGGAGATATTAGATGAATATTAAGTTAAGCTCTTTTTAATTGAAGCAATTTAAACTATACCCTCAACTATAATTCAACTTAGCTTGTTTTAATTTAATTTCCAGCCCTAATAATAATATGATAGCCGAAGAGACTAGAATATTAAAGTAATAATGTTTTGCAATTTTTGCAATGACTAATCTGATATATATTTCACTTTATTGTTTTAATTCTTACATGCCCTTTTAAAAGTAATATTTGCTTAATTAATAGAGAAAGTATAGGAAGCTAATGGAGTATCTGTACAATATATATAATGAAAATTTAGAGATGTTTGATTAGTTATCTCTGGTATCCGAATAGTTATTTTAGATAATATTAGTGTATTGTGTTTGAGAAATTAGTAGTATTTTATTCTGAGTATTTATTTTTTAATTCATATTGGACCAAATAAATAGTTCATTGTATATATTGTATAAATATTTCATTGACTCTCTAACGGATTCTAATTAATATCTTTATAATCCAGTTTATTAGTTTCATTTTGATTTTATTTATTTCAAACAACAATGAAACAAAGCATCTATCAACCAAATAATTAACAATCATTCCCTGACCAATTAATCTGATGATGAAACATGATTGAGTTGCTTCTTTCCGTTTGATGCAGCTGAGAAAAGTGGATATATATATAGATATATGTATTGTGATTTTAATTTTAAATTATTAACTAATGGCTCTATAATGCAATTATTTTTTCGTAAGATGGTGAAGTATCTTAATGGTTTGTCCAATTAGAGTTTCTTGCACGCCTTTGTTTTTTAATCCAAAGGATATAAGTTAAGGAATTATTGGTGCTTATTTTTAAGTTACAACCACGTGATGTGTGATCGATCATTGTAAATTGCAATGGTTTAAAGAAAACTAAACCTTTTCTTTTTTTTTTTTAAAGAAAAAAATTATGCTTTTGGAAAGGATAAGTTGCAATGTTCAAAGATTATGAATGACTTATGTCATCCAATTCTTTTTTCAATATTTTTTAGGATGTTATAGTAAAGAAAATATATAGAACCAATTATTAATTTAAGATTTAATTATTCTGTTGGTCTTTATAGTTTTGTAAAATTTTTAATTAAATCCCTATATTTTTTTTTTAATTGAGTCCTTGTACCAATTTTTTTTTAATTGGGTCTCTATACTTTTCTTTTTTTATTTAGGTATCTATACCAAATTTTTTTAATTGAATCCCTATAAAATTAAGTCAATTACTACTAAGAAGGACTTAATTAAAAAAAAATAGTGCATGAACTTAATTAAAAAGAAAAAAGTATAGAAACTTAATTAAAAATTTTACGAAACTAAGGGACCAACAGAATAATTAAACCTTAATTTAATTAACATTCTTTAGTATTGAAATTATTTTTGTTGCTTTTTGAAAGATTTAATATTTAAAATTTAAAATTAAAATTTAGAATTAACATTTAGGTTTAGCATTTTATATTTAGAATTTAGGATAACAATAGTGGGTGTCAATGGCAATAGTACCAAAAGATGATGGATGACAAGAAATGAAGTTATAATAATATATTACCAGTGATGTTGGAAGAAGGAAAAAAAAAGGTTATGAAGAATAAAAAAAATAGTAAAAATATTAACTAAAATCTACTTAATATACTAAAACTGGGTTTTCCCCCAGCTAATAAGGGTGACGTGTCACTCTCTCGTGAGTCTGTTTTTCCTCCAAAACGAATAAAATTTTTCATCTATTCTAAATTATTTATTATAATTATATTATTATATTATATTTAATATTTAATGAATAATATATAATTATACTAATTTAATAACATATCTTCATTATAATTATATCAAATCAACA
>NC_029777.3:109066595-109079993 GCF_000817695.3 Arachis duranensis
ATAATAATAATAATAATAATAATAATAATAATAATAATAATAATAATAATAATAATAATAATAATAATAATAATAATAATAATAATAATAATAATAATAATAATAATAATAATAATAATAATAATAATAATAAAAGGTCTACATGGTACATGCATTATATTTTAAAAAAGGTAAAATATATTTAAAAAAAATAGGATATCAATAATTAATTGTGATTAATATCAACATCAATAATTAATTCTTATAATTATTTTTGTACGACTAAAAGTTTCGTATAGTGTTTTTTTTATGTAGAATAAAAAAAGTTTGTGATTCATAACATTTTCATAAAGTTTTATCGTATGGACACAAGATTAATTAGATAACAAATTGAATTTTGATTAATATATTTTATTTTCTGTTCATATTTTTTCATTAATTATCTTACTTTTTATATTTACAGTAAATATTGAATGTAAAAAGAAAAAAATAATATTGAATGTTATATATTTTATTTATTTAGAGTCATAATTAAATTTGATATAATTATAGCAAATATCTAGAATTAATAATAACATGATACTACAATTTTAAGTTGTATAATATAATAAAAAAAATGTATCAATTTATGTATGCCTCCTATTAGAACCGTCAAAATTGGCTAAACTCATTGGACCAATCCGTTTACCCATTTAAATGGACGGACTTTACCTCTAAAATTAAACCCGTTTAAATTTCGGGCTAGCTTGTGTGCTAAATGGGTGGCCCGTTTATTTTTTTTTACATTTTTTTCAAAAAAATCAGTACTTTTAGTCGATATTTCTCTCGACTTATCAACTAAAAAAAATATATTATTTTTAAAGATTTTTGACCTAAAAGTGATATTTTTAGTCAAAATATTTTTTAAAAAATAAAATAAAAGGATAAATGAACTGGTCTGTTTAACCCATCAGGCTTACCATAAACGGTCCGGGCTGAAAAATTATGGCTCGCGAATGAAGCGGGCTTAAACGGTCCAACCTATTTAACACACGGGTTTAACAAGTTGGGCCTAAATGGGTCGGGCTAGCCTGTTTGACAGCCCTGCTTCTCTTGCTCGCCTTAGGCCTTTCCTCAACCTTCTCATCTGGGTTAGTTTGGTTGTTCTGAGGAGTACTGTTAGTATCAGAGGGTGAAATTGGGTTTGATTTAGAATTTAATTGTGAAAGTGGGTTTCTATATGGCTGTGGAATACTTGTTCAGCTGCTTGGGCTTCATTCTCACTAGATACTGAGACAAAAACTACACTTAGAAATATTGAACCAGCAGTATGTATTTGCTACTGCTCTTGCTCAATGGGATGTTGTGAAGGCTGTGATTAATTGGAAGCTAAAGTGGCTCATTTGGTTGCATAAGTGTTGTGGGAGGCTGAGAGATTTATTTTGCTAGAGATCATTATTAGGCCACATTAACACCATCCTCCTTTTGGATCTCAACCTCAATCTGGCTGCTTGCTTCATGGGCCTTTTCTCTATTTTGGGCCTCACTATCCATAAGTCTTCTTTGGAATTGGATTCTTCTTAGCATAAGTCTTCAATCTCATTTTTTTTAGAGTAATATTCTCTTCAACAATAACAGGATCATTTACAAGGTGCTCTGTGTATAAGTAAATTCTGTTACCATTCTTCACAGTAGCCTCATACAGCTTAACTATGTCCATATCAATCCCTAACAATTTCAGCCCATTATCAAGCTCTTTACCAGATTCTAGCCAATAAAAATCAGTAATGAATGTATACCCAATATTTTTTAGCAAATCATTTATGAAAAATTCATTGAGTATCCACATTAACCCTCTCAATCTCTGTTACTTTTTCACCAACATACACAAGCTTCCCATATGGACCTCGCTCAAATCTCCCCCTATGATTAATACACAGAGTAATATGGACAGTGGCTATTCCTACAAGAAATATAGTATAATCTATAGTACTATCCTATGTAATTATAGACAACAACATAGAAACTCAGAATCTAACCCTAATCCAAAGATTCTGAAAAAAATTCTCAAGCCCATAGAAGATAATTAGAATATTCAACAAATTCTCAAAAACATTCTAAGATGAAAAAATTAGTAATGACATACCTCTATTCTCTGTGGAGCAATGATGGTAAGCTATGGATAGTGGACGACAAGATGCTTACAACAATGGTGAGCTGTGAGTAGTGAAGATGGCGAGATGATTTCAACTACAGCAGGTAGTGGACAGCGAGATGCAGACAATGGTGGCCTGCGGGTACTGAAGCAACGACTTGATTAAACTGGAAAAATGTCTCTATCGCAGCTTCTCCGATTTGGAATGGCAGTAGCGACAACAACGGAGCCCTGCTAGGGCACAGAGGGGGTGTAAGGTTCTTTTATGCTATTTCTTAACAAAAAAATTGGGTTACACGTAGATAGGTTTGGAGTGGTTTTGTTGCCACGTAGGTTCGGATATTAACGGACCAAATGCGAACCAACGTCAGGGTACTTCTGGCACACGGAGGTCATCTTTCGTGAAGTCACTACTTGTTTGTAATATACCCACACATGCATATTGTAACCTGAACTTTTTAATAATCATTTTAAATTATTCAATGAACTTCAGCTAATTATACATTTCTTTTTCTTTTTCTTTTTTTTATTTATTTTATGTTCAAAGTAATTATGCATTTCAGCACACGAGTCATGAAGCGAGTCTTATTTCATTTTACTTCAACCTTTAATTGAAATGAAAGCCAAATAAAGTATATATTTGTAAAGTGATTATGCGCACATTCATTTCACTTTCTAATGTTTCAATATTTATATCATTATTCATTTATTTATTCATGTGACCATGCGATTTCCTCATATTCATCATGGTCAATAGTATTTGTGCGTGTCATAGCAATTACATTCAAATAATACATGCAAAAATACGAGGAGCCAATAAAATATTTGTATAATGTGTATAATAAAAATTTAGAGAGTATTAGAGATATAATTATTAGTATTATTTTTTTCTATTAGTTTTGGATCTAGAGTTCGATCTTTGATAAATTTAAAAATCAGTTTAAATTTTTTAGAAGATGTTTATTATTCCTAGTAAAAACGGATGAAATTTGGACTTAACGTGAGATTTAGACTCTTATAAAAATTTTGACCTCTTTTTAAACAAAAAAAAGTCGTCCAAAATCTTTAAGTTAGAATGGGAGGTGTTACTTATAAAAACTATAATACTTTAATTAGTAATATTTTACGCAAATTTTGTAAAATAAAATTAAAAAATACCTTATATATAATGGGGTATTTATACCATAAAAATGATACTTTTTGTTATTTTTCTGTAAATTATCTACTTTTATAATGAGAGATAGTTATTCCCTTTTTATTTAGAGGTTTTTTGAGATCCCCTATATTTAAAATAGTGGACTGGTTAGTAAGAATAGACGTTGATACAACTAAGATTTTTTGGTTGTACAAATCAAGCACATATAATAAATTTAAATTTTTCTTAAATTGGGTCCTAATCAGTTTAGGTTTCGTTCTCCTTTTGGATCATGATATGAAATATATAAGAAATGGGTGTTGCTAGCTTAAATTGTTTTAACTTTTCATTTTATGTTACTTATTATTAGAATAAATTAATAAAATATTGTTTTTGTTCTCGATGTTTGGAATACGTT
This sequence comes from Arachis duranensis, assembly GCF_000817695.3. NCBI lineage: Eukaryota > Viridiplantae > Streptophyta > Magnoliopsida > Fabales > Fabaceae > Arachis > Arachis duranensis. Next base: position 109,070,262 of record NC_029777.3, read on the forward strand.
TTAAAATTATCTTTAACGTTTAAATCGTCCTATTTAAGTTTTAACATTTTAAAATTGGCTCAATATTATCCTGCCATTAGAGATCTGTTAACATAATTGACAGCGGGATAAAATTGAGACGATTTTAAAATGTTAGGGACTTAAATAGAACAAAAACATTAGGGACAAAAACGATGCATAAAAATAAATTTTAATTTTATCATTTAATAATATCATATTTTTATGGTACATAGTTATTCAATTATTTTTTAACCACATCTAAATAAATTAAACTTAATCACATTATTTTTATTCTAAATAAATTTATTTTTTATAATTCTACTCTTAAAGATTTTTACTCATCATGAAATGTTTATAAAACGACTAGTATATAAACTTGCGAAAAAAATGATACATATATAATAAAGTATAAATTGTATCTTTTGTCTCTAATTAATGTATTGAAATTCTTTAATGTTTAAGAGTAAATATTTTTAAAAGTAAAATTATAAAAAAAAATAAATTTATTTAGAATGTAAGTAATGTAATTAAGTATAATTTGCTTAGATGTGATTAAAAAATAATTGAATAATTATGTATCATAAAAATTTGATATTATTAAAGGATAAAATTAAAATTTATTTCTATGTATCATTTTTATTCCAACGTTTTTGTCCTATACGTTCCTAACGTTTTAAAATCGTCTCAATTTTGTCCCGCCGTCAATTTTGTTAACATATCCCTAACGGCAGGACAATATTGAGCCAATTTTAAAACGTTAAAGACTTAAATAGGACGATTTAAACATTAAGGATAACTTTATATCTTATCTCAAATTTTGGAGACAAAAACATACTTTCCTCCTTATTATTATTAGTAACCTCTTCTTTTTTTTTTATCAATGCAAAATTTCCTTTTGAATTTCTTAATTTAGACAGATAATCCAAAAAATATATAATAAAACAAAAAACTATATGTATGTGAAAGTTTTTTATTAATATGTAGGTATATATCAAAGTCAAAGACTTATTGGGGAGTGACATAGTAAAAACTCACCAAATGTTCATGTAAAACAGTTTGCATCTACCGTATCCTTAAGGTATTAAAATGAAAATTATATAATGAAGCAGAAGCTCGACAACAAATTTAGAAACATGATTGCTGCATTTTGAAGGGACTATTTTCAACAAAATAAAATCTAAAAAGTGACACGTCCTATACAGAAGGCTAATTATGTTTTTTTTTTCTTTGTTAAATCGTGATACCTAACTATGTACAGTGTGCTTAATCAATAACTCTTATTTTGACAAATTTTGACACTCAAGTCTAAAGAATATTTACCAAAGAAAAAAACCATGTTGAGAAAGAGTAAAATTATATATGACGGCAAACAATAACTCTCTTATTTATATCATTTTTTTCGAATATAAGGTTTTGGTTCTGGAATTACTTATCGTCTAATTTATTCTATTTTAAAAAAATTTGTACGTGTGCATTTATATCAACCAAATCAGTACAATGGAAATCATGTTTGATTTTTTTATTGGATTTGAGAGTGACAGACCCAAATAAACATGAGGGATCGATATACCTAAATTTAAAAAAAAATTAAAAACTTAAATATATTTTTAAATATTTAAAAACTTAAATGTGTGCAAATAAAAAAATCAAGTATCTATTTGTCATTTTCTAAAAATTACATCGTAATTAATTTTTGTGTATACGATTTGAATGGAGTTTAAGAGTTTTGGACCATTTTGCGGAGCTGTCTCAAGTGGCATTTGGGTTGGCTCCTTTAAGCAGTGGAGAACACACTTGTTGATAGTATAGAAAATTATTATTAAAACTACAAGAAGCTATGGATCCTAGTTTTGTTAGAGAGAAATAATTAAATATAATTGGTAGCTCTCATGTCTCTTCTACGTGCATAGGACATGGCACCGACAATATCATGCTCATGCATTCCTTTGATGCAACTTATATAATTAAACCATCAAAATAATATATATATATATATAAATGTTACATCAAGTCATAACAACTCTTATAAACAACTACATCTAGATACGTATATGTATAAATATAATAATAGTTGTCTAAAAAATTTGTTGATATATGTAACATTATTTTATATAAACATATGAGTGGTTGTTCCCAAAACAAAGTTGTTGATATTAGCCTAAAATGCAAATTTTGGTCTAACACTTTGGGAGTAAATAAAGTTGGGTTATCGTGTAATAAAGCAAAAAAGTAAGGAAAAGAAAGGCTCCATCGATTGATGTTTGATGGTAATTGGGTTAAGATATGGAAAATTAGTTAAAGTTTAACATAATTAGAATGTAACTAATTATGGATGGGATAAGACATTTCATAATCTCCTTTGTCTCTCTTCAAGTAGTAGACCCAAAAAGTAGTTATCACAATGGATTATAATCCTCAATATATAATCAACAATTGAAGATTATTGCTCATGGATAGGCTTCTATCTGCTCTCCACAATTTTAACAGCGTCATCTTCAATGTCAAGTATGCGTCAGCACAACATAGGTACTACTATACACTAGTACTAGTTTCTAATAAGAATAATGTTTTTGGACAGGAAAAAGGAATGTGTTGAATTGGGTTGAAAAAGAAGTATTTAGTATGTACTAATCTAAAGCCCAATCCAGAGAAGCACAGACTTGAATATATAGAATTGGGCTTCTTTGTAATTCCATTGTCAAATTCAGCCCATCCTAACTAACTTGAGTTTGTCCAATAATTTGTTAATTAATTCATTTAAATAAATATAGGAATTCGAATTATGATTCATTACCTAATAACAAACATTAAATAGAGTTTTGATCAACAATGTATTAATCTTTGATTCATTGGATTAGAGAATACCGTGCACCAAAAAAAGACCAACCAATCCTAACCAATTTGGTTAATCGAATTGTTAGTTTACTGTGTTAAGTACAAGCAATTCATTATGGAGTTTTAATAGGTGATAGATTGATTCTTAGCCGATTGAACGAGGGATATTTAGAAACCGAAAAAAATAAAGGTTTTGAAAATTGGTTCGAATTGGTTGTTCGAATCGGTTAAATTAAAAATTGGTGGTTATAACGGCTCAAACAATAAAAAAAAACCGCCTTATTTAAAAGTTGGTCTTAAATCAATAAATCAGCCAAAAACTGGTCGGTTTGACCAAACCGGTAATTGGCCGTTTTTTTTGGAAAAAAAGAGTACGACGTCGTCTTAACAATCAGGAAAAGGAAAAACCCAAAATGCCCTAACTTTCCTCAGCTCTGTTGCCTCTCTCACTACTCCAGAAGACCAGAACCACTTCAAACACAACAGCCTCTGTTCTTACATCTCGTCGCCGTTCTTCCACCAATTCAGCGGTGTTTCTCTAGCGTCGTCGCAACGCCTCTATTCGCCGTGCTTTAGAGTATGTTTTGTCGAGCTTCCCTTCTATTTTGCCGTGTTTTTGCTGCCGTTTTACCGTGCTTCTGCCGCTATTCAGTTTCTGTTCTGTCGCGTGGTACAGTCTCTGTTCAAACTTCTTTCCGCCGCTGCTCATCCCTTTTTCAGCCATCTCCTCGAGTTATAAAGCTCCAGCTCCCTCTCCCTCCTCTGTTGATTTTCAGAACGTGAGAAAGCCTAAGGTAAGCTCTAGCTCCCTCCCCCTCTTCTGTTGATTTTGAGTTTGTTTGTTTTAATTATTAGGTTGCTGTTCCAGACTTTCGATTTTTATTTTGTTGTTGGTTTGCTATATTAACTTGTGTTGTTATGTTCTTGTTTTGATTATTAACTTGTTTTGGTATGTTCTTGCTCTTATTAACTTGTTAATTTGATGTAAATCTTAATTGGTGGATTATTACTTTGAAGGCAGATAAGATAGGGTCTAGAATTCTCACTGACTTGTAACTGGCTGTGTCTGAGGTATTGTCTGTTACTATCAAACCAAGATTAATACAGGTTATGTGAATGACTGTCTATATCAAATATGATCAACATGGATTACATGCTTTGTTTCGGTTCCTGGCAAATTGAAACCTTTGAATTTGTCCCTCTCTTGCTTAGTCTGCTCTATTCTACCTTTTAGGTATTAATTTTTTTTGTAACTATAATTGATTAATTATTGTTAGTTAATTTGTGAATCGTGATTTTTCATTATTGTGGTTTAGGATTGTAGACAATTTTAAATAACTGTTGTTAGTCAATTTGTGAACCTTGCTGTTAATACTGAGTTGAATAATTTTGACCGTTGAGATTACTGCTTGGAGTGAGTTGCCATGATATTGTAATTGAATTGTATTGTTATTGGATAATTTTGAAGCCCTGCAATTTTCGTCCCCAAAAAAAAAAAAGAAAAGGAAAATATCAAGATGCTTTTCTTCCATATTCCCAAAAGTTTAAACCGATTTTAGAGTTCACTAAGAATCAAACTCTTGACCTTTCGGATCTAAGGCTCTAATACCATGTCATGATACCACTTATCCCAAAAGTTTCAGCTGATGGAAAAATGTAATATTAATGATTATATCTCTAATACTCTATATATCTCTATTGTACACATTGTACAAATATTTAATTAGCTTCTCATACTTTTTTTATTTTATTATAAAACAGTTTTTTTAGTTGAATCATAGTCAAATTAATTAAACCAATAAATCAATAATTAACGGGTTCGATTTAGAACCTTGAAAAAAATCAACCTATCCTGTATCCAAGAGGGTGATTTGGTCATTTGGCAGCCTTATCTATCTTCTTGCTGAAACGAAAACTGCAGAAAACAAAGCAAAGCATGAAAACATGAAGTCTCTCACAGTCACAGCCAGTGTTTTGAACCCCACAAATCAAACACCAATCAACAAACTCCACTTCTTCCACTCTCACTCTCTCTCATTCTCATTCTTCTTCCCACACACATCATCAAACCTGAAATGCCACCATCAAAAGCGAATCATCACAGCATGCTCTTCTTCTTCTTCTTCTTCTTCGATCGAAATCGACATGGTGAAGAACAACCAAGGAATCTACACCCCTAAGCACCCCAAAGTAGTCGTCCTCTGGGACCTCGACAACAAGCCCCCACGAGGACCCCCATACGACGCCGCACGCTCCCTCACGCGCCTCGCAACTCACCTCGGCCACGTCGTCGACATCTCCGCCTACGCCAATCGCCACACATTCATCCACCTCCCGCAGTGGGTCCTACAGGATCGCCGCCAGAGAAAGCACCTCGACGTGCTGGAACGGAAGGGACTGGTGGTGCCGTCGGAGCCCTACAGGTGTTCCGTCTGCGGGAGAAAGTGTCGCACCAATCTGGATCTGAAGAAGCATTTCAGGCAGTTGCATGAACGAGAGAGGCAGAAGAAGCTTAATCGGATGAGGTCCTTGAAAGGGAAGAAACGGCAGCGTTTTAAAGAGAGGTTTATTCAGGGGAATGAAAAGTATAATGAGGCTGCTAGGTCTCTCATCAGGCCCAAGGTTTCTTTCTTTTCTTTTTCTGTTAATCATCCTTGTTTTTATTTTGCTTGCTAAATGTTAGTGCCATGTAATACTGTTCATTTTTATGCATTGTTCTAGAATCATAACCAATTTGGGAGTTTGAGTCATAGGGATGGAGGAAACATATAGTGGGAGTGGTAGCCAGCTAGATTAGTCAGATTTCTGACAATAATAATAATAGGGTTCGGGTGTTACAAAGATGAAAAAAGAGACTACTTAGTGGATGATAATCGTATTATCAATGGGGTGATATTTCATCTGCACCAGCAACTATCTTGTATGTTAAGCTGAAATGTCATTCCATTTATGGTACGAGCATAATCCGTTTGAGCACTCTATGAAAACTTAATAGTTTCACAAATTTTGTTGGATACACACCATTATACATCAACTTATTGAAACAAAGTAAAGCGTAGGGTTTTACATGAAATTTCTGCATTTACTCGACTTAAAATTGGTTTGAAATATACATAAGGTTGGTGTTTACACGCCTCACTGTAGTTATGATGAACAATTTGTTTCTGTTCCATTATGCAAACTTTTTCAGTCACATATTGTCATTGCTTTTTATATAGTATATTAGTATTTTATTTTTTGTTTCTTGTAACACAAGATTGGTTATGGGCTAGCTTCAGAGCTGAGGAGGGCTGGGGTATATGTGAAGACTGTGGAGGATAAGCCTCAGGCTGCAGATTGGGCATTGAAGAGGCAGATGCAGCACTCAATAACCAGGGGGATTGATTGGCTGGTTTTGGTCTCAGATGATTCGGATTTCGCAGAGATGTTGAGGAGAGCAAAAGAGAGGGATTTGGGGACAGTGGTGGTTGGGGATTGGGATAGGGCACTGGGGAGGCACGCCGATTTGTGGTTTCCCTGGATTGATGTTGAGAATGGGAATGTCTCGGAGAAGGATCTGGTGATCGAGAAGAACAGGAGTAGGGCTCGAAGTGACGGTTTTGTCGTGGAAGAAGATGATGATGGGTTTTTTTCATTGTCGAGGTTTGACAGTGGTGGTGGTCATGGGAGTAGTGATTTGGATGAGCTTGTAGATGAACTTGCAGCAGTGAGGACTGATTTTACTGCGGCAATTTCAGATGAGGATGAAGACGATTATATGTTGGGGAGTAGTGAGGATGAGTACATAGAAGATTACGATGAAGACAGTGATCAAGAAGATGATGGGTTCTATTGACATGGCAGCTATGAACCTATGATTGATTCTTTTCTATGAGCAATTCTTATTATAGCGCCTTGGAATCTCAAGTGTCGCTGTATATATTCTAGTGGAAAGCTAAAATGTGGACCGAAAAAAAAAAAACAAATTGTCACTTTTTTGGACCTTAAGGTACCAAAAAGTGGTGGGAATGATCTATCTTTGGAGGATTGAAATGAAGTACCACGATTTTTTCAAACAGGGATATGTTGGTTTCAGAGTCAATTTTTTTATTGGAGAAGGAATGGGAATAACCAATTGAATGGAGGATAATGTTATGTGGCAACTTGGACTCATGGTTTACATTGCATTGCATCGATACACGGATAGCCGACCGAGTATGGTTCCTCCTGCTATAAAAATGAGGTCTTTGTTTTAACAATGCTGCCTGCAATTCTTTTTTCTTCAGCATTCTGCTATAGGTAGTGCTGGTTCAAGATTCAAGCTTTTGAACGGTATATATTTACTGTGAAGCATTTCAAATTATTTTTTTCTTATTAATAAGACTCTATTTATTTCCCAAGTATATTATAACCATATTTAACAGAGAAATTGAAGGTTTTTGTGTCATATATTACATGCTTTAGTAGTTCTATGTGATTATATTATGTTGTTTGCATTGCAGGTTCTGTCTGTAAAGTTGTGTGGGGGACAAAACTGAAATGCATGATTTTCAACTTATCCTAGACCACAGTCAAATCAAAATTTGAGTTATAGCCAAGTATCTTCTTATCTTACACCAAAAATATTATTATTATTCATGAGGTTCCGGATTAGTATTTGGTTTACAAGTTATTGTGGGGTTCACTTTTGATGTTTACATTCAGAAATAGGTGCAGGTATCATTTATCTTTTTCTAGCTAGATCAATGAATTTGTGTCAATAATATTAAACACGTCTAATGAAAAAGAAGACAACAAATGGCAACACATAGGACCAAGAGTTTGAGCCTGTGAACAAGCACTTTTCATTCTTGTGAACAAATGAGTGCTTGTGAAGGGATTTTAAAGTTTTTCACCTTCATTATGTGGTATGGTTCAAGGGTTTTGGTATTTTAGGGGTTCACTAAATTGGAATGCAGGGCATGATATTGGAATTAAGTCAAATTAATTTAGTTTTTAGTAGTAGAATTTCTTTTTTGTGTATTTTTAGCAGAGATAGCTTTTATTGACAAACAGGTGGAAATTTTTTCCTTTTTAAAGAAACAAAAAAGGGTTTTGGTAGTGGCTAAGGATTGAAAAATTAGGTATGAATAGACTTTCTATCATGTGTGTACATAGAAATAACGAGGCATATTCCATAAGGATGATATTGCAAATATTTCCACAATCAAACTGATATTTTAATTCTTTTAAGGACTAATGTGAGGTTGATTTCATCAAATAATATGACCAATCACCACATTACATGAAACATGATAACAAAGAGAATACAACAGAGCTCCCAAATAATAATGAAGAGAGGAAGGGAAAGAATATTTGATCAACATACAAATAGTAATACCTCACTACAAATTAAAATAAGCCAATAAGCTCGGTAAGACTAACATGTAAATAATACAAAATTAAGGATATAATGAGTATTAGAGAGAAAGATACACTGAACCAAGAGTAATGGGATTTGCTAATTTGTCTTTTAGCCGCTGCAAAGCATATGAAGTTGAAACTTTAAAGCTCTGAGTCATTTGTCCCACTCTTTGAAGTGTCTGTTAAAATAAAATAATTTGATGCTTATCTTTATGAAGTATGAACGATTCATGAAGCTTTGCAAGCTTTTGTACACAGCCGTTTAACATGTACTTTTATCTATTTCACAAATTTAAATTAAACTAATTGAAATCTTTAATTACTTATAATGTTATTTAGTTTATAAATATAAAACAACACTCAAAGTCGTGATTATATAATTACAAAAATCATTTCTCTTATCTTAGTATTATCAAGAAACTAATATAAAAAAATGCATCAAAATAATCTTGAGCCATATGTATTTGAAATTTTGATAAAATAGAGTTTTTAGGAAAAGTATAGGAAGAGAATAAGTTTAGTGACTAATACAGTGACGTATATGGTAAGTTGGTAATTTTTCTTTTCTATTTGTAATTTCTGTGATTTTTGTTGGGGTGTAGTATATTTTTTATTTTATTAGATTAATTTTAAAGTTTATTATTCACATTGTTTACGAAAGTTATTGTTTACCTACAAAGAAGTTAAATAACTGAAAAATAAAATTAGTAAAAAATATTTTTTAAAGACAAAAAAAACAGTATATATTCAAATGGAGAGAAGGGTAGGTCTGCCGACTGAACTTCTTTTCCATGTTGGAAAAATCATTACTAATTTCTTCTTTAGTCTCAAATTGCAAGCTGAATGAAATTTCGCCTAACTTATTATTTAAGATAATTGAGATACAATCACTTTTGTTATTTTCTTGTGTAAGGTTCTACGAAATATAGAAATTATTTTCTTAACTTTTTCTTAAAGCAAACATAATTTAATTTTATTATTATTCTTTTTATTATTATTATTAACAAACATCCAAATATAATGCAACAGAAACTGAATTAACTGGTCGTTTTGATAATTAGAAGAAAAGAAGAAAATGATATCTGCCGTTGAAAATGAAGCTTTGGTGAATGTCTTTAATTTCATATCATGCTGATGATGATGACAACCCAACATCCGACAAATGTAATTACTAATTAATCAACCAATTAATCAATTAACTTACTAACTGGAAATTAATTAATTTATTAATTATTACACTTACATTTCTAAGACTCCATTTGTTTCTTAACAAACACTCCTATTTTAAAATAATTGTGTAAAGTTAAAAAACAGTGAAAGAATTTTGTTAATGCGTAGGTGTATGGATAGATAAAATTATTAATTATACTTGCTTAATAACTATCACAATTAAGTTGTTATCGAGAGAAATTAAAACAAGCAATATATTTTGAGTTAAACAATATAGAAGTCAATATTACTCATTGAGAGTTTATGATAAAGTTATTGGTGACTTGGGATGCTAATATTATTGAG
>NC_029777.3:109079998-109080641 GCF_000817695.3 Arachis duranensis
TTAATAAACGTATATATATAGAACACATTAAAAAAAATCAAATAGTGTGCGAAAGAATTAGTAGTAATTGATTGATTAATGGAGGCCACTTTACAAAAAAGTCTAAGCACATCAAAATCAGTGAACTCAATGCAAGTGGATAATGATGAGCATTTCTCCATTAATAATTGGAAGTTAACCAATGAACTATATTGACAAATTTGTTATAAAACAAAACGTTATTTTTGTATGGAATTCTCTACACATCATAATAATACAGCCATCATCAAAATATACTTAATGGTGAACCGGTTTAACCAGACCGAATCTTGAATACTAGTATACTACATATAATGAAATGAATAGTGATGAAGTTTGGAAGAAGAAAAGAAAAAAGCCAAGAAAGACGCCCTCAAACTCAAGTATGTATTCTCCATTACACGTGTATGTGTTACTTCCATTATTGCGTGGACGCAAAGTTATATATTCTATTCTACTCCCATCCTTATATTCATGATTCCAAATGCATCTCCTCGTGTATATATTCATCTATCTATATCTATATATTACCACCGACTTCAGTCTTCTCTTTGATTGCATCCACCTGTCCCCTTGTTTTCCACCAACCAAAAATTCATTAACATCATCATCATCATCATTGCAT
>NC_029777.3:109080708-109084469 GCF_000817695.3 Arachis duranensis
TAATTGCTAATTAAATTACTTATGTTTTAAGCCATCATGTATAAACTCAACCTCCTATTCTATCTCCTAGACCTTATAATATATATATATATATATAGCGTAACATATTAATAACATGAGAAATAACATTATTAATATTATTTTCTGACACAAAACCTAATTAGATGCCTCACTAATTGGTATTTTTTAATTAATTAATTAAAGTGGCGTAAATTTTGATTCTCTATTATCAATATAAAAGAAAAATTGTTGGATTTCTCTTTTTTTTTTTAAATAAAATTATCAAATTTGGTCAGATTAATTAGTAATCTTTTTAATAATAGATTTTGAATATCAATATATATGGTGATTCAATCAAAACCACCCAGAACTAAAGCTTTAATTTGTTCTTCTTTCTACTGTATGTTCATAGAAACCACATATTTGACATAATATACCATACAAAAAAGGAAAAATACTAGGCAAACACAAAAGCAGCGTGTGCTTTAATTTATTTAATGTTATTAGAATGTATTTTAATTTGTTCATATGTATAAACTTATGTACGTATATAGATAGTTGAGATGGTTACTTGTGATGTTTTGTGTCGGCCACCATTGAATTTAATTTATCTCGAAGGAATTAAAATCAACGTGGCAACCCCAAAACACGACACGTTGAAAACTCATTTTCTCTCTCCTTTTCCTACAAACTTCTTATCATTCTATATAAATACAATAATGATAATATTTTCCATCCATCTTCATAGATATAAAATTTTTAGCATCACCGGGAGAAACCATTGTTCTTGTTCCGGGGTCGAGTGTGTTCTAGGTCTAAATAGAATAATCTCCTCTTCAAGTTTTGATACCCCAATAAATATCCACATAACCCACATGCTTGTTACTTTGTTAGATAGGGTTTGATGATATATATAGACATATAGTACGTAGTCATAGATTTCTAAACATGGAAGATAGGAATTATTTTTGTTCTACAAACTCATCGACAATAAGTCGGAATAGAAACAATAGAGGTAGAAGTAGAAGTAGAAGCAGAAGTCCTAGTAAGACGAAATCAAAAATTAAAAAAGAAAAATCAAACAAACCCTATAGAGGGATAAGGATGAGGAAGTGGGGAAAATGGGTGGCGGAGATTAGAGAACCTCACAAGAGGTCAAGAATATGGTTAGGCTCGTACATTACACCGGTAGCGGCCGCGCGAGCATACGACACGGCCGTGTTTTACCTCCGGGGCCCCTCGGCCCGGCTCAACTTCCCGGAGTTGTTGTTTCAAGATGAAGGAAACAAGGATGGTGGTTGTTTGGCACCAGAATGCGACATGTCAGCAGATTCCATACGCAAAAGAGCAACACAAGTTGGAGCAAGAGTAGATGCTCTCCAAACAGCACTTAATCATGCATCTTCCAACAATAATAGTAGTAATAATATTAATAATTATTGTTTATCATCAACTTCCTCTCTCCTTCAGAAACCTGATTTAAATGAGTTTCCTAAACCTGATGATGAAGGAGATTCTCTTGCTTTCTAGTATTTTATTGTATGGTTGGAAATATCTATCAATATTATATATATATTCACATATTTATATATGATGAATTTGTGTCTATATATTAACCCTTTTTACTTTTTTTTTTTATTTCTTGTCTTCAAGCTTTTTGCCCCCTTTTAGGAAATATATGTATATCATTCATAGTAATAATTGGGGTATGTATATCATTAGGTTTTGTTTTTGATAATGTTATTAAGCACACAAATTAATTATTGTTTAAAATAAATTATTATTTGTATTTATAAAAGATACGAACGCTGACAAATGTATTCATATAAAAATAAAACGATAATTATAATCACAGATAATGATTTTTGTGTGTCAAAAATATCCGAATGTTGGCACGTCAAAGATATTTTTTGTGAGTATAATTGTCATTTTATTTTTATATAAATATATTTGTCAATATCTATATTTTTTATAGGTACAAATAATAATTTATTTTTATTGTTTAAGGCTTCCACTATTATCAAATACTAGCTATTATAAGTTTCCCTGTGCTACGATTCACATTATCATGCATACAAAAATATTCGTATCTTTTTGGAATATATAAAAAGATTAATTTTAATGTCTTTTGTCATATGAACTTTTTTATATAATTATCTAATTTAATATATATATATATATATATATATGTAGATTATTATTTTTTAAATAGTAAGTTTAATAATTTATTGATGTATCCTTAATCTGTTAGATAATTTAGGAAACATACAAAAAGGTTATCTGTTAACAAAATTTTATTCAATAATAATATATAACAATTAAATTCGAAAAATGTTTAGAGATTATTAAAATTATTGTTTTTTTATCATAATTTATTAGCTTTGATCCTCGTTTTTAGTTATTGATTTAAATTTTTTAATTTAATAAATTAATAATTATATTTTTAAATATTAATAATTAATTATTAGTTAAAAATAATAAATTTTATGAATTTTTAGTATTTTTTTATTAAATTCGTATATATAAAATGTTATTATTAGTTTGTTAGTGTAAAATATCAAGTTGGCCACTAAATGTTGATGGTCGGTGGGTCAAATTTCATCCTAGAAATTAGTTCATGAAACTGAATTGCATGCATGTTGTTGTAGCATTGGAGATATCTCTTGTACTTTTCATGTAAAAGCAAAGAAGAAATTTTCGTTCGGCTCCCTTTGATGATTTTGTCACTTAATTAAGGCAGGCTTGCTTTTGTCTTTGTTGTTTTCTCTTTTTAATTAATTAGTTTTGATTATTTCTAAAATTGATTTTGCAACCACAATCCGTCGGTGTGAAGAGTCAAAGAGGACGAAGACGAGACAACAAAAGTGGCCAAACAAAGCCAGCATTATTAGAAGAGAAATATTAGAGGATTTGGTTTTAGTTAGATCGGTAGTTATTAATATTTAAAAGTATAAATTAAAAATTTATTATTAAATTATTAAATTAAAAAAATTAAATTGATAATTAAAAATAATAAATTTATACCAAAGATAGGAGTTAAGAATTTAAAAATAAATTTTCACATAATCAAAATTTGAAGCGATGCAAGATGAAGTATAAGTTTAAGAATGAAAATAAATCAAAATTCAAAGGAATACAACATGAAGTACAGATTTAAAAAAGATAGGAGTTTTGTATTATTAATAATTGTAATATTTTTTATTGAGATTAATGTTTATTTTGAAGGGGAGTAGAAGAAAGAGTTGGGTGTTTGGACGAAGTCGTTAAAAAAGAGCCAGTGGTCGACGGAGAGAGAGAAAGTGGGAGCGGTAGTGAGTGGGATGACAGAATCGCAATCGAAAAGATAATTATCAAAAGGGGAAAAGGGACGAGAAAGAAAAAGAGTGAAAAAAAAAAAGAGGAGGAAGAAAAAGAAAAGAGTAGTGCAGTGAATGAAGAATATGACTAAGAAGGTGAAGAAAAAAGTTAATAACTGTTTTGTCTCTTCGCATACGTAGACGTCGCACATACACGTGAATATTTAACGGCCATATGTGCGAGATAACGCGTCAACTCAACATTTTTTGTTAGTGAGTCATGCCGGAAACTAGTTTAAAAATTGTATTGGCTAACAAAAAAAAGACTACGAAGATCAATATGTATGTTAATTTTTTTCAAAGACAACAATATTTGTTTTTAAAATTTTCAGAAATATATTTGGTTAATTATTCTATGTTTTAATTTACACACACAAAACACTACAAAATACTACAAATGAACCA
>NC_029777.3:109084507-109097860 GCF_000817695.3 Arachis duranensis
TTTTTTTTTTTTTTTTTTTTTTGTCTTACACAACATAGACCAACTCACACACCCACCTCTATTATTATTCTGTTAGCATGGTTTTATATTCCTCCATGAGAATTTGAACCTGGTGTAGCTCCAAGTGAAACAAACAAAGTTGCCATCTAATCAAGGCCTCGGCGGCCAAGCATGCATGTTTTATGCATAGTTATGAAAATCGAACCAGATTGGCCGATTTGATCGAAAAATCAATGAACTAAATCTTAAACCGGTTCAATTTATTCTTTGAACCGTCCAAGAAAAAAACCGACATGAATCGATAAAAACCGAAGCAAATCGATCGAAATCAATTAGAACCAATATAAATCGATCTAACCGAACCAGTCTGTTTGTAAAATTTTTCAAAATGTCTCCACCAAGTTTCAAATTAAGAGCCTTTGAGTTATCCACTTGCCGCTCAACCTTTATGTTTCTTAATATTATAGATGACAAATATTAATTATATAGTATACATTCAACTACATAATTTTATAAATATCTAATTTAATTTAATTTTGTATTTTCTACTTTTCAAATTAATTATATTTTAGTTATGTACCATTATTAATATAAATATAAATTTTACTAAAAATTTATTAATCTTCTTGATCTATTTCAATATTAGTATTGTGATTAAAGTTATTTGTTTTGATGTTAGTATTAAAATCTACTGATATTATAGTTAGATGATAGGCTTTGTGAATTAATTGTTATTTTTATTGAGTCAAATTAATATATTATTATAGTATTACTGATAAATTTTATAATTTTTTTATATTAGTTATTTTTAGAATTTGAGACTTAATTCTTCATGAAATATTAGTGAAGATATGTATTTAAAATTGTAATTTTAAGTTTTTAATTATTTTATATTTTTTATTTATGTGAGATCGATTTTACCGGTTTAACTAATAATTTATCGGTTAAATTAATAAACTAATAAATCAGTAATTTAATCGGTTCGATTATCGATTTGATTCTGACAACTATAGTTTTATGTGTGGTTTTCTCCAACCTTTTTGTATGGTTTTCTTATAATTTGTAATACTGGGCTTCACAATGCAGTTTTTGGTATTTAAGCTTTTCATAAACAAAATGGACAAGACAAATGGGCTTCACAGGAAAACATCCAACAGAATGTTTGATATTTTTTAGTAACTCATTCGACCATAATACCTAAACAAAAAAAACTCATTCGACCAAAAATATTACAATTTTTGGTGAAAAAAATTTTAAAAAATGGCAAATATAAGGAAATTCGAACAAAGTAAATATGAATCTACCAATGGTGAAGCAAGCAAATTAACACAATCTTCTAATGGTGGTTTGCAAACAAAAGAAAAATATTTCAAAAAATAATAATAATAACGCATAGCTTTTGCTCCGAAAACTATATATTTTACAAAAATATTTAGAATATATTAAATTAGTTAAAAAAAATTAATCAATATGTAAATACATATATAATTTTATTTATTTTTAATATATATTTTATATATTAATAAATATTCAAACACTGACTTGTTTTAATTGCTAGTTTTGTTTATACCTAATATAGTTGATATTTTTATATTTGGATTTATAAAATTTGTGATTTTTAAGGGTACGGTACATGGGATAAAATAAATTATACACTTTTACGTTTAGGGTTTCTGCTGAGTTGGTCTTGGAGCAGCAACGGAATTTGAAACAAAATTTTGGGGGATAAAAATTTAATATAAAAATTTAAGGACAAACTCATCTGAAGCAACTCTTTGAATTTTTGAAAGTTGTATTTCATTTTTTTCCTGATTCATTTAAGTAGAAGAACTATTTATAGGTATTGATATTGTAGAAGTTATATGTTCTTCTTCTTAAATATTAGTCTTCTTCTTAAAAAAGCATCAATTCTTTAATTTTTCATCATTATTTTGTATAAAAATTTGAATATATATCTTGTAAAATATGTAAAAAAAAATTAAAAGGATAAATATTGAAATTTATAATATTTATTAATTTTTTTATCAATTTATACAAATACAATAATATCAATACTTATTGAATATTCTAATATTAAATTAAATAAATAAAAAATATCTAATTTTAGAATCAGAAGTAAAACGTAAGACTTAAATCTAAGTACTCTAAATTATAGTAAAGCATTTGAGTCAATTGAATTATTTTTTATTTTTTGAAAAATTACTACTAATTTTTTTATAAAAGATTTGGGGAGTTGAGACCATAGCCCCATTACCCTAATTAAGTTCTGCCACTATTTTGGAGAAAATCAAAGAAAAAGAAATATTTGTAGAGTTGAATTTTGAATTTTTACACTACAAATCTTTTCTTTTTCATTCTTCTAAAATCTTAATTTGTTTGGAAATTCTATATAATTACAAATTTTTTTTTTTTTGTGTTTGAGTCAAAGTAAAATGATTTTATGAGGGTAATTTCAAAACTTTCTTAAATGTTTAACAAAATGCTTCTGCCATTATTGATTTAGACGGTGTCTGGCTGTTAGCTCTGGGGGCATACTTGACAATACTTTATAAACATTATATATAGAATTGGGACAAATAAATTAGAAATAAAGCTTAAATTAAAGTCAGAAAATGATATATCAATTATTATACCGCTAATATACTTCTTTACGTAAAAAGTTTTTCATTGTTTGCATACATTTTACCTAGGTGGTTTTTGGGGTTAAACACTTTGTTTGTTTTTAAAGTCTGAGGTGAAAATTAAATTTTTTTCAATTTTTTTTTACTATTAAAATTATTTTTAATATTATAAAATTATTATTTTATTTTAGTTTTAGATTAAAATACCTTTTATTTTCGTTTTTTTTTTTACCTTCTTCACTCCATTGGCAACCTTCTCTTTACTCCATTCTCTCTACCCAAATCTTCAACAACAATAATACTAACTTTTTTTTTAAATTAAAAAAAAAATCAAACAAAGTCAATAGAATCAACAATAACAATATATTAGGATTCAAAATTCCATCACAATAACACCAACAATTTTTTTTAATTTAAAAAAAAATCAAACAAAGCTAACACAAAATAATCAACAACAATATATTGAGATTCAAAAATTCATCAACAACACCATCACATTCAAATTCAAGAAAAAAAATTAAAATTTCATGCTTCAAACTCAAGAGAGAGAACGCAGAAAAGAGAGAAGAGAGAAGAGAGAAAAAAGAGAGAAAAGGAAAACTCAGAGAAGAGGGGTGGTGTTGCTGCCGTCCGTCGCCGTCGTGGTTGAAGAAAAGAGGAGGAAGAAACGACGGCACGGAAAGCTACTGCCGTCGCTGTCGCAACTGTAGCTGAGTAGAGGACAGATCTAACAAGGGAGAAGAGCAGAGCCCCTCACCACCAGAAGCTTGACGACGATGATGGAGCTCGACGTCGACAGAGCAGCTCCCCGTCGTCACTCTTCCCTGCCATCACCGCCTCCTTTCTCCTTTCCTCTCTCTCGTCATGACACAACGGCGACAACGACGGTGGCGGCCACACTCTTCTCCGCCATCACCTCTCTCTTCTTCCTTTCCTTTTCTTTCTTCTTCCTCTCTGTTTTTCTCTTCTTTTGTTCAGTGTCTTTTGTTTTTTCTTTTTTTGTTTTCTGATTTAGGTGGGAGGAATAGGGTAAGAGGTGGGGTGGAGTGGGGATTTTGTTTATGGGTAAAATTGTCCGAGAAAATGCTGTTTATGGACAAAAGGATAATTTTATAACGTTTTGTAACGTTAAGGATGATTTTGATAACAAAAAAAGGCCGGGGACGAATTTGATTTTCACCACAGACCTTAGGGATAAAAAAAGTACTTAACCCTATTTTTTATTTTTTATTTATCTTATACTAAATTTTTTTATTTAAGAAGGGTTTAATTTTAGATTTTTTTTATAACATTTCCTATATTATCATAAAATTACTTTTTTAAAAAATTTAAATTAATAAAAAATAGTGTATCAATTGTTATATTATAATAAAAATGTTCAAAAATATTTGGAAAAAAAGTTGACAATTTATATCTACCGGTTAAGTTTAAAATTTTGCGTGTGTAATAAAAAAGGCATAATTCTAAAAATTGAACCGAAATGGCCAATTCAACCGGATTAACGAGAACTAATCACTTAATCGATTTAGTTGAGATATAAAATTGTCTTATAAAAAATCGGTCAAAAAACTGATCGAACCAACGATTAACCGATAAACCATCAGAACCGATCATATTTTTTTATGATTTTTGGTTTGGTGCATCACTTAAAATCGATTTAGTTAAGATATAATTATGTTGATTGTTGATTATTATTTTTTTGGGTTAATTATTGTTTTATGAGTTAATTTTGTTCATTGTTCATTGTTTTTAACAGGAATGGATTGTTATTATTTTGTTTTGTCTTCTGGATTAATTATTGTTGATTATTGAATTTTCTAAAATGTTGTTGCTGATTATGAAAAATGAATGATGTTGTTGCTAATTTTTTGATGGTCTTGTTTAATTATGAGTTGTTGAGTTAGGTTTAATTGTGAGTTGCTGAGTTAATAATAATAATAATTTTGTTAATTTTTGCTTAGTAAATTGCTAATTTTCTGAAATGTTGCTAATTATGAAAAATAAATGATGTTATTGCTGATTTTCTGATGGCCTGGTCTTGTTTAATTATAAGTTGTTGAGTTAGGTTTAATTATGAGACGTAAGGTTTAATTTTGAGTTGCTGATTTTTTAGAATGTTGCTTATTATGGAAAATGAATGATGTTGTTGATTTTTTGATGGTTAAATTTTTTTTTGCTGTTGATTTTTTTATGGATAATTTGTTCGGCTGTATGTTGAACATTATGTTTGTCATTTATTGTGCGATTTGATCTGCTTTAGTTATAAACTTTGATGTTTGAAGTTGTTTATGAATTGTTATTTATAAATTTTTTATAATTTATTAGGTGAGATTGTGAAATTTTAATTTTTATTAGGTTAAAAATTATGAATTTAAATATTTTGAATTATATGTTGAATTTTTAATAATTTTATTAAATAGTTAATTAAAGTGGTTGAACTCCAGTCGAACCATCAATAAATCACTTATCGGTTTATTGACCGATTTGGTTCTTGCAATCTCAAAAAAAGTTACTATTCATATAAAGATGACGAAAATAATTTTTTATAAAGTGGTTTATTTAGCAACAGTTGAAAAATACTATTTAAGAAATGTGGGTTAATAATAAAAATGTAAACAATAAATAAAATTGAATCAACAAGTAAATTAGAAGATTTAAGAACAAAATAATTAAATCATCCAAATTAATAGATAAAAAATTAATGATTCAACTAATATTAATTAAAATGACATTGAATTTCTTAAATCAATACAAAATATTTTTTTTTAATCTCAATTTTATAATAAATTTTATTCAAAAAATTAAAAAATAAATGAGAATTATTAGACTAAAAATGAAACAACTAATAATAAGAATTGGTAGATTAAAATATAGGTCTTAAAAAATAAATAAATATAAAAATTGGAAATAAAAATTCAACTCGTAAAAAAATAAAAACAAAAATATCAAAATATAATAAAATTGAAGTAAAAAATAATATTATAAAATTTATAAAAAAAGTAATAAAAAGATAAAATAATTCTCTAGTAATTGTTTTTTAATTTAAATTTAAATAAATTAAAAAATTAATATAAGAAATCAAGTAATAATTTTAAAAATATAACAACACTTTTAATAATAACAACATTTTTAATTTATGTCACATGTCAAAAATTTAATACATAATAATCTATTTAATAAACAAAATTAAATATATTTATTTAAATATATTTTAAACGTTTTTATCTAAATTTCCACCATAAAAAAGTTACGATTTTGCATGAGAATGCATGTCGTTAATAATTATTGTTATTTGAACTTTGAAGGCTATTTTTAGCCTTTTTTTTTTCTCAATGATCACATTTAATTGGGAAACAGCATCATAACCCTAATATTTTTTTTCTAATTGTAAATAATATGATCCTATTGAAACCTACTTGAGGAGTAACTAAAAGGGATAAGTATTGTTTTGGTCCCTAATATTGAGAGTCAAAATTAAAACTGTCTTTAACGTAATTTTTTTATTTAGAATCATCATTAACTTTTTTTTTAAATTAAAATCGTCTTTTTAACTTTTTTTCGGACAAAAATACCCTTTACCACTACCAGCACCTTTACCACCACCAGCAGCTCTTTTACTCGACCACCACCATCTCCCTTACTCCCATCAAATACTAATATTTAGAACCAAAATCAAATTCAGAAGTAAAAACAACATCAAATTCAACGAGTACTCAATTCAACAACATCAAATTCAGAATCAACATCAAATTCAACAATAAAATCAACACACAAAATAAAAATCAAAAGCAGAATCAGAAGTAAAAACAAAAGAAAAACAAATGTAGAAGCAAATGAAAATGCATATGCAGAAGAAGAAGCAAATGCAGAAGCCGAAGTAGAAGAAAAAACAGATGCAAATGCAGAAGCATATTGGAAGCAGATGCAGAAGCAGATTGGAAGTAGATGTAGAAGAAGGAGCAGATGCAGAAGACGAAACAGATTGGAAGCCGAAGCAGAAGAAGAAGCAGATGCAGATTGGAAGCAGATGCGGAAGCTGAAGCAGAACCCGGCGCTTCCCCGACAACAGCTCATGGATGAATCGGCGGCGACGGCTCAGCGTCGTGGTCTCCCTCCAAGGCCCAATGACAGAATATGGGTAATTTAGTAATAAAATTAAAAATTTAATTAAAAAGAATGATTTTAATACGAAAAAAATATTAAGGATGATTCTAAATAAAATATTATGTTGGGGATGATTTCGATTCTGACTCTCAACGT
This sequence comes from Arachis duranensis, assembly GCF_000817695.3. Classification (NCBI taxonomy): domain Eukaryota; kingdom Viridiplantae; phylum Streptophyta; class Magnoliopsida; order Fabales; family Fabaceae; genus Arachis; species Arachis duranensis. The sequence continues at coordinate 109,091,389 of NC_029777.3, forward strand.
TAAAGACAAAAATAATACTTATCCCTAACTAATAAAAAAAAAATCCTCCAACCAGATTTCACCGGAATTCCCTAACAAAAACATGTGAGCTAAGAAATCAACCTCATTAATTGATACAAAGAATTTCCAAAAACCACATACATTAATTGATACAAAGACTGAAGCCCTAAATATTTTAGTTTTCAAAAATATTTTTTAGTTACATCAAAGGCTAATTTATTATTGATCTGAAATTCATTTAATAATTTATTGATGGTTAATAAACTACTGTATGTATAAATAGAATTTGAATTCTCAATACTCTTTAAACAAAAGAGAAAATTTATTAATCGACTAACTCAAATTAATTAAAAAAATCCAAATATAATTTGCATTTAAGAAAGTAATAACTAAGTATTATATATAGGTTTGAACTTTGAATCGAGAAAAACTATTCATCCTAATAACCGATATTATTTAAGATTGGAGTACTTCTAAACGAGAGAAGTATAATCTATAAATCTTCACATTTTACATTAATTACCAGAAACATCCTTTTTATTATAAGCAACAAAAAATCTTAATTATTCACGTTGCTATGGGAATAACTAAATGAAAATATAATTTTTCTAATAAGAACAAAAAATATGTCCAAATTAAATCATATGAAATGTGTATTTAGAATTATCATAAAAGAAAAAATAAATAAAGTTGGACTGAAATCATTACTAACTAGGCGAGATAACTTCATTGGCCATTTGTTCCCCCTTTTTTATCCTTCATTAAATCATTCCAAAATATAATATATCATGATGATTAAAGTAGCAATATAATTAAGTTAATGCAGTTTTAACTTAGTTTGTGTGGGATTGAAATTAATGTTGTGTTACTAATGTTATATATGGATTATTATGGTCCATAGACACGTGCAAATGATGGCATTGTCTTCCCATTTTAATGATGTTTTTCCACCGTTTCTTCCACTGTGTGGGTTCCACATTTTATTTATTTATTTATTTTTTAATTATTTACGGTATTTTTTAATTAGATAATTCATTATGAATTTAAGCTCATTGTATATATAAAGTGAAATTAACTCTAACATTTATTTAAACGGATAAGAGAACTCACTGCTCGTTCAATTTAAGTTATTTATTATTTATTTTATTATCAATTTTATTAGATAACTAACTAAGAATGCAGCCAACTAATAACAAAAGAGAAGTCCATTAAAAAAAAGTAAAAAAAAACATAGTTGAGCCTCTCTCTTTTTTGAATTTTTTTGGATGAAATGCGAATTTAAATTATTACGAGAAAAATTTAAAATTAATAGACAAGAAATATCCAAAATCTAAAAGAAAAAAAGTTAAAACAAAATAAAAACAAACATTTAAAATTATTGTAAAATAAACATGTAAAAGCTAATAAAAAATATCTAAAACATAATAAAAAGAAACATCTAAAACTTAATAAAAAAAATTCAAAAACACTTAATAATATGACACATCCAAAAATATTAGGAAAAAATTTGAAAATTAAGAAAAGAAATATTTAAAATTATTAAAAAAATAATCCAAAACATAAAAAAAAAATTTTAAACCACATAACAAAATACATCTGAAACTTAATAAAAAAACATTTAAAATTAAGAGTATTTGTTTTAAAATTTAAAAAATTTACTCAAATTAACTACACCCTAATTAATTACCTATATTTTTTCTCCTATTATTATTATTGGGTAACCCAACACAATATATTATGTCCTCTTCTCAAATCAAAACCTTACCTTTTTCTTTGACCGACAAAAAACATATATATATCATGCTCAAAATTCAAAATCCAAATCTTCCTCCAAATTTTCCTAAACGACAATAATTATTCCCTATGGATTCACAACCAAATATGTAAGATATAGTAATTAAGTATATAACATAATAACATACAGATAATTATTAATAGCTATATATCCATTGAAGTGAAACCAAGTGTCTCATTGATGTGGCTTCTTTCGTTATCTTTGCTTTCTTTTTTCTTTTATATTTTGTTGAGTTTACATGCTTATTCCAACCCTTCCTACCTGTCACAAAGAAAATTGTGCATGCTTTAATTTGAGATTTACTATAATGTGGTTATTATTAACTTGTTATATTATAATACAAAATATTGTGATATGATGACTTGGAAATTTTATTTGTTTACTATTCTCTAATGTTACATCTATCCTCTATTCTTTACTACTGGAAATGTGGGACATATATTCCTCACTGCCAGAGAGTATTTATATATTGACTATGAGATTAAAAAAAAAAAAATCATATTAACGAATTTCATATGTCCCACATTAAATAATAATAACATAAATAAAATAGTAAATTGATATATACAAATTTAATTCATTAGTTTAATTAATTATGATTTATATTATATAATTCCACCATACTAATTCAGTAATAAGTTCAATAATTGCCGACTCAGTAAAATTTATTGAAAATAATAAAAGAATTTTTATTAAAAGTTTTTATTCTTTTAGTGAAATTTCTATCGACTTATTATAACACTATAACAAATACGAAAAATAACGATAAAAATGCATCAAAAATTTAATTAGTTATGTATTTGTGCGGTTTAAAACTGTCGCTATTATTAGAATAAACCGCTGCTATTCTGTGTATTTGTTATAGTATGACAAGTTATTTTTAAGTATAAGATTTATAAAATAACTTTATTTTTATTTATAATTTTAGTTGAATCAAATAATAAATTAAACGAAGATGAATCTTTAGCAATAAAATCCAAACACTCATAATAATTCAATAGAAAAATTGTTACCATATATAACCCTACGATAAATAGTTAATTAGGGTTAGAATAATGAAAGCCTATAAATATATGGATATATGCTGTATGCAAGTAGGCAAGGGAAAAAAATAGCATAGATTATATTGGCGGGAGAAAAAAAAATTAAAGGGGAAAAGAAAAAAGAAAAAAATGGCATATTGTCGTGATTGAAGGGTGATGATGTGAATGTGGTGCAATCAGATACGAGAACTGTTATTATGTGAGGCCAAAAAAAAAACATCTCTAATTTATTGTCAACTTTGAAATCATTATTATAAGATTTTGACGTTCATATATGGACATTATTTGGCATCAAATCAAAATAAAAGGATCATCCTTCAAAACCAAACCTCTCCATAATTAGTAATCTGGCCAAAGTGAGAGATTCAAATATAATCATCAACTTATTGTATGATTTTAATAACGTGCACTTAATTAATGTTCTGATTCTTATGTAAATTATTTTATGATATTAATTACATAATTATTTTAAGTTAGTATTTAAATTGATTTTATTACACTAAGATATCCTTTTTTTATTATGAAAAATGCTAGTTGTTTACTTGTGCTTTAATTTTTAATTTTTAGTCAATTTTTTTTAAAAATTTATTATTATTTAATTAATTTAAATACATATTTTTACGTATCAATTGTTTAAAAAACTAAAAAATTATTTATTTTTTATTTTCTTTCTGCTTTAAAGACGGAATAAAGGACAATTTTTAAATTTAGTTACACTGTTTTTATTATAATAAAAAACAGTTATCTTTTTTTTTAATTTAATAAAATATAAAAATACTTTAATTTAATTTCCAGCATTGTTTTTTTTTTAATAAAAAATGGTCATTTTATAATTAGACTGCTTTTATAATAGTCAAACACATACATAACAAAATAAAAAGCTAAAAGTCTGCCTATATTTTTGGTTATTAAGACTTGAAGACACTGAAAACCTAACAAAGAACAATTACAGAAGAGTTGGTAAAAAGAAGAAGAAAACAAAAGAGAGAAGAAAAAAATGAGCTGGTGACCAACTCATTATATAGATTCATATATTTATTTATATATAATAATTAACAATTATTACATTTTTCTATATCTATTTACATATAATTTAATTTAATTTTATCATTTAAACCTGTATGAAATATAAACTAACATCAATTAAAAAATGAATTATTAATTCTTTAAAACATGGTGGAAAAAGAAAAAGAAAAAGAAAATAATTATTTCAATGAGATGAACATGAAAGTCACATTATCATAGCTTCTAACTTTTTGTTGGAAATCCCTTTTTGTTACCTCCAAAAATTTAAAGTGCTTTTCAATATTTCAAAGGGAACAATCGATCTAACTTTTTATTAAAGCTAGCTTCTTCAATGATATCTAGGAGTCTAATCACACAACATTATACATATATATTCTTCTAAAGAAATAAAAGGTAATAATAAAAAGATTAAAGTTATTAGTATGGTGGTTAAGTGTTTTTCCTTTTTCCTTTTAATTTTTCCGGAGCCTTATAATTCCTCTCCCTATATCTAATTAATTGCATGAAGATCTTATACCCCACCTTCATCACAATATCTCATGTTTAATTTCTTTGCATCACTTATATAAATTAAAGTAACTATAATAATGTAGAATTGTAGATATAACAAACCGTATCTACTTTACCAATCAGATAATGTAATTAACTAACTATTTTTAAATCCGTTTATTGGTCTAACTTGAAGGCCAATAATATTATGAGTAGTTGGTAAAAGATTCCATCAATACTATATTAAGTGAATCTTGGGGTTTTTTAAATTGATCAATGGGAAAAATGAATAGAAAATGGTTTTAGTTAAATGTCATCATTTTTTTAAGTTGATGTTTATGTGGGTTTAAAACCCTTATAAATTCAATTTTTTATTTTAAACTTTAAACTCTAAAATTAATAAGAATTATCTTAAAATTTGTTTAGTACGTAGGAGTTTTGTTTTGGAATAAAAGACAAAAAAAGTGAAGAGAATAATTTAAAGTATATATAACTCTTATTATATTCTATAAGAATACATATATCTAGAGAATAAATTTTTAATTAGTTAATTTTTTATTATAATTTTTTAACTTTAATTTTTTTAGAGAATTTAAATTTTAGAACTAAAGTTTATTTTTTAGAATTTATTATTCAGACTTTAATAAAATTTAAAACTAAGAATAAAAATACTTTTAATTGATATTGATGGAAAAAAAATTGACTTCTTAATAAACCCATTTTATCATTTTGCCTCCAAAATTAAAATTCTCAAAAATATATAGTTACAAGTTTGTTGAATTCTTTACTACCAAATACCAAATGTGTAAAATTTTATTGGGTAAAAGAATTTAATTCATTAGTAGACAACATAATTGGTTGGAATAGGAAAGATTTTGTTTTGGAGTTTGGAGAGTGAGACTCACACATACCTCAAATTGGTTAGCCAAGTGGCTAACAAGGTAGCATAAGCATTCATTCATAATCATAATCATCATTGCCATTGTTGGAGTAAAAAAAAAAATATAATATAAAACTCAGAATAAATGGAATAATGATTCACACTTCCTCTTGCAGGTGCATGTGTGTATGATTGTGATGATTGGTGATAATTTATTTTGACTAAAACACGTGTGTACAATCGTGCAACAATGTTGAATGGCACGTGTGGTAAATTACTTGATTAATTGGTTAATAATAATAATAATTAAGGTTTTAATTACTTTATTACTTTTGAATGTTTTCACATGCGATGAGCCAAATTTGCCAGCTGCACTCAAAATTCAATCATATGCTATGCGCGGGAACTGAGAATTATTATTCCCTTGCGTCATGGATTATATTTGGTAAAAAATTCAGATGCAGTTGACTTTACGTAAAGTTGATAGTTAAAAGTTGATAGATGAGAGCTGTTAGATAAAAATTTAGTCAAATTAGTCAAATTATCTAATGGCTCTCAGTTATCAATTTCACGTGAAGTTGACTGCACATGAGTTTCTACTATTATATTATTTCAGGTGTCACTTATTCATAAATAAAACCTATATTTTTTTTAATTAAAAAAATTTGTAAATTCTTGTATGTGTGTCATAGCCTCTTGTAAACATTCATGTTTGGATTTTGATTTTTTTTTTCTGTTTCCAAGATAATAATTTGAGGTGATATTCACTTTAATTTGCAATATTTATTCAAAAGACTTAAATCAGTAAAAAAAATGACTGGTTGTTATAATATTTTATTTAATGTTAAAATTGTTTCTTTTAAAACTAATAATAATCAAAATTTAAATTTTTATTTTAATTAATTATAAATATTCTGTTACTATATTATAAAATCACTTATTCTAACCATTTTAGTGGTAAAGTAGACACAATTCAAATCTTAAATAACTCTTTTAAAAATACAATGACCATATTGATTATAGTTAGGAACTTAAATTTCTCTTGCAATCAATTTATATAAAATAGCAAATTTGATAGTGCGACAAAATATTTTGGGAGTGGATATCATGGGGATGCTTGGCCTATAAAATATGCATGGTACTAAAAATGAAGTGCGTATAAAGTTGGTTAGGGAATTGGGGAGAGAGAGAGCTACATTTCCCAAAGGAATGGGAAGGAATATAATAATGGATATTATT
>NC_029777.3:109098135-109098851 GCF_000817695.3 Arachis duranensis
GTAAAAGGGTTGATAGCTTCCTTCCATTTTCAATTTTTGGGATTGGAGGAAGGAATAACAATAATAATAATGATTTTCCTTTTTTTTCTTTGTTATACTTTCTCTGAGTGACTCAACTTTAATTGATGAGAGGGGAAAAAAAGATAGAGGGCACCGAAAAGCAATGACAGCTTATAATGATGAAAGGTAAGAAAGAAAATGAATGGATTTGACGGGCCAACACACTTACACCACATTCCATTCATCTATAGAAAAATGTTAGGTAAACAATAATTATCTTGAATAATATAAATAATTATTAATTAAATAAAAATATATTATATTTTTAAATTAATTATCTAAATCTTAATATTAGTACACACCTAATAAAATAAATATCTAATATATTCATTATTTACATTATTTAATATTTTTATTATTTATTTCACTATCTGTTCGTTCACATTCTCTCACATACTTCCCTCTTCTTTGTCCTTTTCTACGTATCATCTTCATTCATGCATGTGTCTTCTTGCATTGTTTTTACTTCTTTTTCTTAGATTGGAAAATCATGTGTTATGTGAAATTTTTTCTATTTCTTTTTTGACTTATATTTCATTGGTTTGAATAATTATTCTCTTATTACAACAAGCAAACTCAAGTTTAAGATTTTGTGAATGAATTAAAGATATAAAAATGTTATTCGGGATCAAAATTAGTTATTAAAACCAGTTACT
>NC_029777.3:109099305-109103990 GCF_000817695.3 Arachis duranensis
TCAAATTTAAAGTAATTTTATGTGGTTGATTTATGCATTTGGATGGTAGCTAGTATACATATGATACTCTAGTTAAAAAAAATTTAAAAGTTTAGCTATATTTTAAATGGCATAATCTTTTCATACTCATTTAAAAAATCGCGAGTTTGAATCTATTTATTTTTGGTTAAAAAAAATTACTTGTATGCAATATTATTTTATTTATTAAAGCCCCGTTGCTAATAATTTGAATTTACTCCGAATTGCTTTTCAAATGGTAATCTATATAAACTAAACCCCACAAAAAAAATTTATCCAAGTTATCGTGCAAAGAGAAATTTTTTAACACTATATATTATTATATTATTACTAATAATTTAAACAGTAATAACCATTTTTAGTATTAAACATATATTTAAGCCTATCGCTATAAGGATATTTTTACTAAGTAATCCATAAATAAAATTTGAAAAAAAAAACTTATTTTTTCAGTTACCATCAGTCAATTTTTTAAAATTATTTTAAATTCTAAACAGTAAAATCTAGATCTTAAAAAATGAAAAATTTATTAAAAATAAAGAGTTAATTTAATATTAATTAACTAAAAATTATTAGTTCTTATATTTTCTCTTAAAATCAAATGATATATTCTAATTTTAATAAATTAATTGGTATCCAACTCATCCAAAGTATTTGTAAGCAAAACAAAGGTAAGAATCCATTCATCGATTACCGTGAGATTGTTTTCTTTCCTTTATTTCGCAACTCCAATCTTGTTCCTGTTGAGATGAATTGACACAATTGTAAGTGTAACCTTTTTTTTCCTTTTTCGGTTTTTAATTGAAATAATTCCCTAAGTCAACTATAACTCATCATTTGGTCTTGGTTCTTCAAGGCAAACACCTCATTTCCCACTTTCTCCCACTTTTTTTTATTTTTAATTTAAATTAATTTTCATCATCACCACCATCCCATTCCATTATTCAATTCCATCCCCTTCTCTATATAATCACCAATCCACTCTTCTTGAAGAAGCTAAGTAAGTAAGTAAGGTAGTAGAATAATATTCAATCATCAAAACCTTATATTATAACGAAGCATAAGATATAATAATATTTATTTATAATAATGAAGGTGCATCAATTCACACGTGGATTATGGGAGCATGAACCTTCTCTCACGCTTGGGTGCAAAAGATTACGCCCTCTTGCTCCTAAGCTTAGTACCTCTTCTTCTTCTAATAATAATAATAATAATTCTCCTTCTTCTTCTTCTTCTCTTGCTTCTTTTGATCTTAAGAGCTTCATTAGACCTGAAATTAGCAAACTTGGATCATCATCCTCTTCTGATGATGATAACAACATCAACAACAATAATAATATTATTAAGAGGGATCCACCTTCATCATCACCACCAGGGAGCCAGGTTCATAATCTCTTCTTCTTCTTATTCTTTAATTTATTTATTTTCCTTCTAATTCAATTATTATTCCTTCATGACATGTACCTTGTCAAGTGTATATATAGTATGCATTCATTATTGTATAAAAAGAATGTTTTATTATTATTATTATTATTATTATTATTATTTAATAATATTGTTGTACCAATACTACTATATTATTTAACTTACATACACATAATACACACACTTTAGCTTATTTTATTGTTGGACAATAAGTAATACAATGCTAAAAATAAGGTAAGGTAACAATTTAGATGTAGTGAATTTTTTCATGTGAAGTTGATAGTTGAAAGTCGTTAAATTTTTTGATTAATTTAACTAAATTTTCATCTAATAACTCTTAGTTATTAGCTTCACATAAAATTAACTGCAAATAAATTTTCACCTAAAAATAATTAAGGCGGCAATTTTTAAAGAACATATCCTCTTGTTATATAAATTTTGAAAAATACAAGAAATACATAGTTGCATTAAATAAAAAAAATTGAATACAGTGTTAGTATAAAAGAGTTTTAACAAAGACATCTAAGTTTATAATATTGCTCATGTCAATAAAGTAATTAATTTTTAAATTTATTATTTTAAAAATGATCTGATCAAATAACCAATTATACTGCTAATGCATTAAAATTAATTTCGTTTTATTCAGGTGGAAACACATCCAGGAGGAACAAGGTGGAACCCTACACAAGAACAGATAGGGATACTTGAGATGCTTTATAGAGGTGGAATGAGAACACCAAATGCTCAACAAATAGAACAGATCACTGCTCAATTAGGCAAATACGGCAAGATTGAGGGTAAAAATGTCTTTTATTGGTTCCAAAACCACAAAGCACGTGAGAGACAAAAACAGAAGCGTAACAGCCTTGGACTTTCTCATACTCCTAGAACTCCGGCCGCCGTCGCCGTCGCCGCCGCAACCACAACAATAGTGTCTTCACCCACCTTTGCTGCTAGCTTAAGTTTTGAGACCTCAAGGGTATGTAATTATAAACTAGAAATGACATGCAATTTTTTTTTACTATTATTGGAGTGCAATACTTTCAATCCTTATTCGGATAAGGGTGACTAATAAGAATATATAGTAGGGGTAAATTTGTCATTTTATTTTAAATTTTTTCAATGGACTATTATTTCAATTATCTCCTATATATTTTTTTTAGTTAGAAAAGATAAATATTAATTGTTTCTTTAAGCAAATTAATGGATATTTTATTTCATGAATGAACATAATCTATGAAAAAATATTATATAATTTAATCTTTGAACAAAATTAAAGAAATTTTCATTTTAAAACAAGTCACTCCAAATTAAAATATAATATTTATTATTATACTAACTATATATGTACTTAATTAAGTGAATATTAGTTTAAGTTTATTTAAAGCTAAATTAGTATAACTTCATTATTAAAAACTAATATCAATATCTTATGGTAATATTAATAAGGAGACAAAAAAAGAGCAGTCAGAACTTGTCTTATTTAGTATTCATTAATTATCGTAATAATTAATAAATATTAAATAAAATAAGTTATGACTATTTTTTACTATTTTTTTTTGTTACGAAATATTTTCGAATATCTTATTTAGACATAAAACTTCATGGATGTTTATGTTACATTTTTTTTCAGGGAGAAGTAATTGAAAGAGATCATGAAGATAGTCCTTACAAGAAGTGTAGGAGTTGGGTATTTGAGTATATGGAAGATCAAAGTTGGTCATCATCATCATCATCCAGCAAAGAGGAGGAACATAAAACCCTAGAGCTTTTCCCATTGCACCCGGAGGGCAGATGAAAGGGTTTGATTCACAATTTTAAAGAAAAAATCTCATGTGGTTATGAAATATTAAATGAAACATGTTATATATGCTTTTTAATCAATTACTTATTAGATATCATGTTCATAAGTGATTGATTAATTAGAGCATATTCCCAATTTGATAATTCATGATCATAGAGAATTTTATTTTATTTTTTTATATTGACTTCTGTTCCGAACCCTAGGTAGCTAGATTTGAATGTATTTGCTTCAGTTTCTAATTTCTTTAATTGTGTTGGGAATGAAGAAGTGAAGGACAAATTAATTAGTTGTCTACAATGTGTACTATTTAATTTAATTTCCTACTGGATGCAATTAATTCATGACTTTGGAACCAAGTTAACCAAAGCAACCATCAACAATTTGTCCTTATTATTTAGATCGAAAATATTTGATAACAAAAAAAAATTATCTTATTTAATATTTATTAATTATAACAAATAAAATAAATTATTATTTTTTTTGTTTTTCTAACATTACAATATTTATATATTATGATCCTATTTTTTTTTGTCTACAGTATTTCTCAATCTAACAAGTCAAAAACTAATTCGTCGCGAATTAGAGCACCATTTAAGGATCTGTCATTGGCCAATATCTAATGGTTACTGCATGCACAAGACGAGATTCGAACCCTCAACACTTACTTAAGCGGACGAGTGAGTTGACCACTTAACCAACCAAATTGGTTATATATTATGATCCTATCTAAGATAGCTTTGTTGAATTGATTTAATTTCGGCATGGATGTTGGTGTGACCATGAAAAGATGCTTTTAATTTTGACTATGAAGCTTGTGAATTAAAGCTTTTAGGTTAAAAGAAGATGCTACATGGACACTGAAGTCCACGCACCTACTTATTCTTCTTCTCTTCTTAGAGTCTTAAGTCGTTAACCCTAATAACCTTTCACATGTTACTTAGGTTTCAATTTGAGAAAATAAAAAGAAAAAATAAAAAGTTATAATAGTAGTGATGTTGTTTTTCGATATAGCTGAAATCTTTAATAATAACCACACTGGACACTCTCCACTCACCATCATAGATCTGACTTTCATAAAGTAGAGGGCACATCAAGTAACAAAAAAAACAAAGTGTTACACATGCATATATCATTTGTTTATTTATTTATTTATTTATTTTTCATCATTGACATGCAAATTTCTTTCTATCACACAGTGTTTGTAGGGCCCTTATTGGGTAAAAACACCATCATGAGAATTAGGACTTTGGAGCCAAAAAGGAAGTTCCACAATTTGAAAATATAGATTAATTAATCATCAAATGGCCCTTGATTAAATTAATTAGTACAAATGTCTTATGTGTGTTTGGACGTCATATTTTTTAAATTTTAATATATTTTAAATATATGAAAATTTAAATTTTGTGGTTAGTTTTTTTTTTCAATTTTTTTAATT
>NC_029777.3:109104866-109106368 GCF_000817695.3 Arachis duranensis
TATATTAGTTATATATATTTTTAAAATATTTTGTTTGAAAAAATAGTTAGATTATCTTTATTTATAAAATACACAGCTGATTTTATTATTTATTAATTTTAAGTATTAATTAATATATAAATAGATTTTGAAGTGAGTTATGGAGAAGATAAAATTTGAATTCTTTCTCTTTTGGGAGAATTAAAAATTTTCATTTTTAATAACCAATCAATTAAAATCTCTTAAAATTTGAAATTTCTTCTAAAAAATATCCGAACATATTATTTTTAATTAAAATAAATTTTCTCCTTTAATTATTTCATCCAAGCACACTCTTAATAACTTGCTAGGAACAAAACAAAGCTTCCTCATCGATTAAAATTGTGATCTATCTATCTATCTAGTAATCTTTCTACTAATACGACCTTCATCAAAAGGTACATCTTTATTTTTTTAAATTAATTCGTTTTTATCACTTATTTTAAACTAACTAATATGCATCTAGATTTAGAAGATATGTTAATTAATTTTATCAACTTTGCTTCCATTTACTTTCTTAGCTTATCCATAATGATAAGTACTATATATGTTAATGAAATTATGATATTTTGAATATTTTGACGACAAAAATGTTAGAGAGCCAATAAAATTTATTTTTTTGGCTAATATTTAATTATTAATTTATAAAAATATAGACTAAAGTTATGTTATTGAATTATTAAATTAAAAAAATTATGTTAATGACTAAAAATAATGACAAAAAATAGTAAATTTTGAAGGTTTTTAAAAATTTATCTTTTGAAAAAAAATTACAAAATCATACAAATTTGATATTTGTATTATGCTGCATAAAAAGCTTATACAATTTTACTTTATGTATTAACTAATTCACTTTGTACTTATTTATTAAGATCGTTAAAATAACAAATTTATCGGATCAATTCATTTATCTATTTAAATAGACAAATTTTTTATTTTAAAAAAATAGACTCATTTAAAATTTGGATCAAATGACTGAACCCGATTAATCTGTCGGCTAAATAGGTGGCTTGTTTGATTTTATTTTGCATTTAAAAAAATAGAATTTTTAGCCAAAACTTTTTTTATTTGATTCAAAAATCCGAGTCACCAATTAAAAAAAATATTCATTGTTTAAAATTTGACTCAAAATTAATTTTTTTAAAAATATTTTTAAAAAATAAAATAAAAAAATAAATCGGCTAATCTGCTTAATCCATCGAGTTAACAATAAACGATTAGAATTAAAAAATTATAGCACATAAACAAACCAGACTTAAGGATATCAGTTTAATCTACATATTTAAACGAATCAAATTTAAACTAATTTGGCTCATCTGTTTAATAGCGCTATATTTTATAAGATATGATGCGTTTGTTTGATTTCCTTAAAAATTTAACTAACTACAATTATATAAATTTGATAAAATCATTAAAATGAAAAATCAAAGCTATTTTTATACTTTTGGAAAAGTAAACAAAATTAATTGTTAAGAGAAATTGTC
>NC_029777.3:109106466-109128463 GCF_000817695.3 Arachis duranensis
TCATCATTTGTGGCAGCAGCCTTTTTTGTTTGCTTTTTCTTTAATTGTACCAAAAATGAAAAATTCTTTGATGGGGAATGTTCTCCATTATTTCATGTCACCTCTGACCTCTCTAATTCTCTATCATTTTCTCAACAAAGCATTTTAGTTTTAGTTTTGTTTTCTCATATCAAGGTATTATTAATTTAGGCATTTTGAGGTTGTTAGAGTTTAATTATTAGATCACATTTTAAATAGTAAAATTTAAAATTAATTTTTTTATCTGATGTGACAATATTTGTGTGTAAATTTCACAACTTAAATAATTCAAATTTAATTAATTTAAATTAATCAACTTATTTACTTAAATAAATAACGAAATTTAAATTTTATTTTGTATATATAATAATTTATTGACTAATAATAAATTTTGAAATAGAGCTGGTTTGACTAAAATTAACCTAATCATTATAATTACATACATTAGATATACATATAAATTTATATAATAGGCATACGTATATAAAAATATACTTAAAATATAAAAGAGAAAAAGAAATATATGTTATAATAAGATCGAAATAAAGAAAAAGAAATAGGGAAGAACACGATGGGAGATAGTGCGAAGTTTGAATAGGTAAAGGTTATTGTAGGGTGTGGGTCAAAGGTCAACATTTGAAGGCTTGAATATCGCTAATTCTTTTTATATTATTCAACATACGTATACAGATTCAAAAGTTACGTTCATCATGAAATTCATGATGCAACACTTGGAGGACTTCAGAATAATAATTCAATGGATGGAGAAGAATTTAATGCTATGGTTTCTTGCATAACCATGCCGCACGCTTAAATTGTGTTTGTTTGAGACACAAGATATTAAAACAAAAATATAAAATTATATTTAATAGATAAAATATAAATAAAAATATTATATTTAAAAATATTAAATTAATATATTTTCTGAATCTAACATCTTAAACCTTCAAAAAATAACAAATAAAAAAATTTACAACAAAAAATTAATATTAACTAATTAAAAGTTAATTCTCTAACTTATTCTTTATTTTAACCATTATTCAACCAACTTTGTCTTTTTCTCTCTTTCTCTTTTTGTTATATTTGGTTAGCTAAAAATATAGTGTTTGAAATTTTTATTAACTAATTATTAACCAAAAAAAAATTTTTTTGGTTTACAAAATCTCAAATCTATTGAGACAAGGAAACTAAATTCTTTTTGCTCACAATATTATGAAACTTAAAAATAAAAATCTGTCCGAAAATTTAAAGCCCATTAAATTTTCATGGTTGAACAACATGGGCAAACATGGAAGCCCATAAAAAGCCCACACAAGAAAGCCCGCAAAAAACGTTAGGGTTTTCCCGCAAAACCGCAGAGGAGTATATAACGCACTCATACTGACGTGTACTACAGTTGCGGTGCAGCTCACTCTGCCCTCCCCTTTTCCAAACCTTTCCGAATTCCCCCAAAAAAAAAAAACAAAAAAAATAAAAAACCCCAAAAAACAATAACCTAACTCGGTTTCTTCGCCGCCGTCAATCTCCCTACGCCACCGCTTCCGTTCCGATATCCGGCGGCCCTATCCTTACCCTAGTCAACCCTACTACCATATCCAAAATCCAAAAAACAGAAAATTATTACAGAGAATCAGTCTTGAATTGTTAGGGTTATTAGTTATTAATTCTTTTAAATTTTTTGATTTGTCCGAGTTTGATCTGAGGTGATGGCGCAGATTCAGGTGCAGCACCAGAGCGCGGTTTCGGCTCCACCGCAGAACGGCGTCGCAGCCGCTCCTTCGCCGCCACTGCCGGTGGGTGCTGCGAATGGGACGAACCAGTTTGTTACGACGTCGTTGTACGTCGGGGATCTAGACCCTGAGGTTGACGAGAGGCACCTCTACGATTTGTTCAACCAGGTCGGGCAAGTGGTCTCGGTTCGTGTCTGCAGTGATTTGACCACTCGCCGATCGCTCGGTTACGGTTACGTTAATTACAGTAACCCTCAGGATGGTTAGTTCTCTCGTACACACAATCCGTTTTGTTGTTTTATTTGTTGGAAACGCTAATCGAATATGGCTTTTCGGGTTGAATATCTTTGGTGTGATTGGGTTAGCCGTGAAAAATATTTTTTTTCAGTAATTGATTGTAGGTTTTTTTTTTTAAGGTAGCGTGTTTGGATTGTGTTAAAAAATTGCCTTTTAATCACGTTATTAAAAGGGGAAAACAGGTCTGCTGCTTTTTAGTAAATTTCAAAATAAAATGTGATGATAATTGGTAGGTTTTATTTAGCGTTGATGCTGTAAAAATAGCTAGTTGAATGTTTATATGAAATCATCAATTGTATTTTATTAATAGCTTTTTAGACAAAGAAGCTGCTTTGTGAATAGAGACTTAACGTGCAAGAATATTTGGGTTAATGTATTTTCACCTTCAAAAGGGAATAAACGCAGTAGTTCATGGTCATATCTTTTAAAAAATAAAACTATTTATACTGAATTTCGTATTACTGGACATGCTTTGGGCGTAACTAAGCTTCTGTTTTGCGCTTTTGTTTTATTCATTTTTTACAGCTGCACGAGCAATAGATGTACTGAATTTCACTCCACTGAACAACAAGCCCATTAGGATCATGTATTCTTATCGGGATCCTAGCATTCGCAAGAGTGGGACTGGAAACATTTTTATCAAGGTGACTATTTGATTAGAAAAAAGAAAATCAGTGATCATTCTTTTGAAAAATAAATAGTTTCTGAAAATTAATCAAAACCAAACATTTGCATGTTCTTGGAATTAGTATATGTATAAAATATACAATATAATAGTAATTGAATATACAAATTTGAATACCAGGGGGGATGGTGTGAAACTAGGATAAATATCTAGGAACAAGATTGAATAAAGAAATTTGGGTAGTAAACAGTAAGCGGTTATCATAATCATTCAACTGTGAAGCTTCCTGTTCTCTTAATTAGTGCCTCTTAATGAGCTGTGGCTCGGTAATTAAGTTTTGGTTATCTATTGTTTCTATGTCTTATTTTATTTTTGAATCTTATAATTTCCTGATTTTTGATGTGCAGAATTTGGATAAAGCAATTGATCACAAAGCTTTACATGATACTTTTTCTTCTTTTGGACATATTCTTTCTTGCAAAATAGCGACTGATGCTTCTGGCCAGTCAAAAGGCTATGGTTTTGTTCAATTCGACACCGAGGAGTCTGCACAGAATGCAATCGATAAGTTAAATGGCATGCTGATCAATGATAAGCAGGTCTACGTGGGTCATTTCTTACGTAAGCAAGATAGAGATAATGCTTTGGGTAAGACGACATTCAATAATGTGTATGTGAAAAACCTGTCTGAGTCGGTGACAGATGATGACTTGAAGAAAATTTTTGGAGAGTATGGGACGATCACTAGTGCTGTAGTAATGAGAGATGCATATGGTAGATCAAAGTGTTTTGGGTTTGTTAATTTTGAAAACCCAGAAGATGCTGCCAAAGCTGTTGAGTCACTCAATGGAAAGAAAATTGATGACAAGGAGTGGTATGTTGGAAAAGCCCAGAAAAAATCTGAGCGAGAGAATGAGCTGAGAAGACGGTTTGAGCAAACTGTTAAAGAATCTGTTGATAAATACCAAGGTGTGAACTTGTATCTCAAGAACTTGGATGATACCATCAATGATGAAAAGCTAAGAGAACTCTTCTCTGAGTTTGGTTCAATAACCTCTTGCAAGGTGTGCCATTAGGAAATGTTCTCCTTGAAGCTTAATTTTTGTTATCCATCTTGTTGTCAGCGAGAATTTATTGATGTATTTTATGCAGGTTATGCGCGATCCAAATGGAATCAGTAGAGGATCAGGATTTGTTGCATTTTCAACTCCTGAGGAAGCATCTCGAGCTGTAAGTATCAAGCTATTTGTTGTTATTCTTTTGTATCTTTCATATGGTGAATTCTTTTGAAATCTGTTGGTACTTGTAGCTTACGGAGATGAATGGTAAAATGATTGCTGGGAAGCCTCTGTACGTTGCCCTTGCTCAGAGAAAGGAAGAGAGAAGAGCTAGGTTACAGGTAACAGTGTATCAGTAGTTATTTTTATGCTTTAAGAATACACTGATGAGATGCTATTATTCTCCTTTTTTGGCCGTTAAATGGAGATTATTTTGTATACTTCTTTGTTAATTTCAATGTTGTTAGATTGGTAAAGGTAGATAAATTTGTAGAAAAAGTCATCTTGAGAGTTTGATGTTTTGGATCTTCAGAGCACATAGATGAGATTGTTGGCTTGGATGGTTGAGTCTGTATAATAAAAGAGAAATTATTTTTGGATGTGTTAGTGAGGAAATAAAAGTAGTACATAATTGTTCATCTGTTGTTTGAATATGACCAAAAAGACCAGTAGGATCCCTGATATGATCAAATTAAAGTGCATGTAGATCTAAATGGCTTCAGTAGATATGCTTAATTTATTTGATTCATTTCATGTATGTATTGATCCCCCCTTAAAAGTTGTTGCAAGCTTTGGTGACGAGTGTTTTCCTTTAAGCTTGGATTTGGCACGGTGTTCCAAATTCAGTTATTTTCTGATCACTGCATTACTGTAATTTTGATTTCTTGAAGGCACAATTTTCACAAATGAGGCCTGTTGCGATGACACCTTCTGTTGCACCACGGATGCCACTTTATCCTCCTGGTGCTCCTGGTTTAGGGCAGCAATTTATGTACGGGCAAGGACCCCCAGCCATGATTCCCCCACAGGTAATTCCTTACAAGTTGTATATTCCCTTTTTGATATCATGTAATAGAAAATTTCTTTGTTGAAATTCATAATGTGAATTAATGTAGAGATGGAATTTAATATTGGCTTCGAAATTATTCGTATTCGAGTTTCTTCACTTTGTTGTGCTCAAGGGGATAGTAGTATTACTGTAGGAAATGTGTTTTGTTTAAACTCTAGTTTCAGGAATGACAGTTAATCATTGGTCTTTTGTAATAAATACAGGCTGGATTTGGCTACCAGCAGCAACTTGTTCCTGGGATGAGGCCTGGTGGTGCTCCAATGCCTTTAGCTGAACTAAACAAGTTTTTCTAAAACAAGCTTGCTGTTTTATAAAACTTACTTTTCTCTATCAATTTGTTTCCTCAGTTGCTTCCAAGGGGACGCTATATGCGTTACCCTCCTGGGGGTCGCAATATGCAAGATGTTCCACTCCCAGGGGTTGCCGGAGGAATGTTGTCAGTCCCCTATGACATAGGTGGTCTTCCAATCCGCGATGGTGTAGGGCAGCCAGTTGGAATTCAGGCCTTGGCTACTGCTCTTGCAAATGCTCCTCCCGAACAGCAGAGGACTGTAAGTCCGATTTCCTGTAGCAGTGCAACTTCTTTAGCACATTTGTTTGGAATTCTTAGTTGCATGTGCACAATTCTTATGGTTATACTAATTATTTCTCATGAATGTTCCTAGATGCTTGGTGAAGCTTTGTACCCGCTAGTGGACCAGCTGGAGCATGATGCAGCTGCTAAAGTTACAGGCATGCTATTGGAGATGGATCAGCCAGAGGTATTACACCTGATTGAATCACCAGATGCTCTCAAGGCAAAAGTTGCCGAGGCAATGGATGTGTTGAGAAATGTTTCTCAACAAGCCAACACCCCTGCCGATCAACTCGCCTCACTCTCCTTGAATGAGAATCTTGTCTCTTAGATTTTTTTAATTCAGTTTACTTTAGGCAATAAACCCTACACTGGTCATCACTATCTGCTTTTGTTCCAGTTTTAAGGTCTTAGATTGGTGATTTCGGTCAGTACTAAGGAAGCTTTTCATGTTCTTTGCAGTTTTTTGTTTCTAGGATTAGCAAACTTGCTGGATTATTTAGTTTTGTTGTCTTGTTTGTGGATTTATATTTATATCAGTTGTACTGGATTGTTTGAAAGTGTTGTGTTAATTTTTGTTTCCGATTAATTGCTCCGCTCTATTTCAGTGATAACTGTGAATTTTGACAGTTCAAGGCACGAGATAGATCCAATGTAGGCGTCCTTTATTGAAAGAAAGAATTTCGTTTCCGATAAAACTTTTTTTGGGCTCATGACCTGAGTGTCATAGAAATAATGAATTAAATTGACAGAGATGCCTAATAGAGTAATAATAAAAGTGGAAAATATTTTACACAAACAAAACATGACCCCGAGGAAGAATGTCCATGGGATCAAAGTCTTGATCATTTTCCTGTGAAACATTGTGGCTTCTTAAGGCTATGTAAAACAAAGCAATGTTTCTCCGTTAATGCAATACAATACACCAGCTCGGAATTGAAATAACATGCAATAGGGAAGGGCACAGCTTAAGCAGGGTTTGTGGTCCTTTTTCAACAGAATAGGTTGATGAGCAATGCAGATTGCAAACTACTTGATGTAGTTGAAGGCCATAAAGAGAATTTAGTGTGGGTACAAATTGTAAGGTCCCACGTCGATTGGGGAGGGGTTTCGGCTATCATCCCTATCGTCAAAGGCAAAACCGTGAGGCCTTGTGTGCTATAGCGGACAATATCGTGTTAGCGGGTGATTTGGAGTGTTACACAAATGTCACTTCACTTGTTTCAAATAGATTTGATAAGCTATTTAATGTAGAAAAAATCTCTAAAATTAAGAGATTGAAAAAGTGATAAAAGTAAAAAATTAGTTACTATTAAATTTATAATTTATAATTACTAGTGAAAGATCTCACCCTTCATTGCATTCTCTCATTTATTTTTGGTTTCACATGGAAGATTACACTTTATTCTCTTCAATGACAAAAAAATGGAGAGGATCTATTTCCAGTTATACACTTATACCCTTCTCTTTTTGGGGCAAGAACTAGGCTTCATCTTGTGGACATTGGCTAAGGGAACAGGTAATTAGACTCTCCTCGGTGGTGAGTTTTCCCACGTAGGCTGTAGCATCATCCTATATTAATTTGATGTCACATTTTTATTAAATTTTACGAATTTTTTTATTATTGCCACTATAAGAGAATTTTACATACATAATTAATTATATATTAATACAGCAATAATTTAATTTGTAAACTCAAATCTTACACACATATTAAAATTCATTCAACTTTTGTACTATCAATCAAATCTCTTTTTACCCTGTAATTTTGAAGGACAAAAAATCACACGCATTAGGGGTGGTGACTGTTAATTTTCAAATTCTAGTTAATATAGAAAGGTAGAAATTGAATCTTTGGGGGACAGTTTATTCTCGAATTGGAGTTTGGACGATGTATTACTAAGTGGGACCCAGCAACAAGATTCCTGGAGTGGAATGTAGCTGATACCTTCTCTCTCCGAAAAAGGAAAAAAAATATTCATTTTTCAAAAAGGCCGCGCCCGTGTACGTCGCGGCCGCACACAGCACCATGCACCACCGCTCATCACCCCACACATCACACAACCCCACCGATCTGTCATCACAGCCAATCACAACACGCCACGTCACCTTGCCACCCCCAAAACCCACCCAAATTCTCACCGGCGGGAACACGAGTGAGAAGAAAGCTTGCGCAACACGAATCTCTCTCTTCCGCGTTTTTTCCCCTTAAACCCTTATAAAAACCCTAACCCCGATTAAAAAACCCCAAACTTTACCCACTCTCTCTTATTTATATATGATTCGATTGCTTCTTCTTCGTTTCGAGTTTCAATTCTCCGCACTGCGATGGAACAAGAAGAAGAACCACAACAAAATGAGCCACCTCACTCTCACTCTCAATCTCGGTGCGTGACGCTACCTCCCGGTTGCCGGTTCCATCCTTCGGAGGAGCTTCTATTGAGTTACTACCTCACCAACAAAAATGGCACGGGGAACTGGAATGGTAACGGTGGTTTGGGATTCGATGGTTCTGATTTGATTCGGGAGCTGGATTTTTACGATTACGATCCTTTTGAACTTCCGGATTTTGCGTGCTTTGCGTACGGCTACGGCGGGAGGAGGAGGCACTGGTACTGTTTCACCACCGTTAGGGTTTCGAGGGGAGAGAGGTGGAAGAGGAAGAGGAAGGTTAAGAGTGGGTTCTGGTTGAAGAGGGGAAGGGTTTCGAATGTTAACGGTGTTGGGGAGAACGTGGTTTTGGGAACGAGGACAAGGTTCGTTTTCTATATGGGTGATTCGGCGAAGAACGGTGCCAGGACGGATTGGGTTTTGTATGAATACGCATTGGTTGATCATGTTATGGTACGAATTTCGGAAATCAGAACGCTTTTGATTGTTATCTATATTGTTTCGTTAAAGTTTCTGGTTTGTTGCGTTGTTTGATAATCCTTTGGGGTTTAGGATTTAGAGTTTAGTTTAAGATTGAAGAGAAATTGCTATACGAGAGGTTTAGTAATCTTAATCAGATTGGTTAGTTTCGGCAGAATTCAAATATTGGTGATTTCAATAGGAAAGTAATTTTGTTACTTAGAAAGTCATGTGTTGGTTGAGTTCATGCACTAAACACGTTGGGGTGGGGACACAGTACCCATTTGATTAGAGATGGTGGAATTTTGCTGTAGTTGGTTTTGTGTCGAATAACCGGATGAATCCAATTAGTGTAGATTCTAGCACGGAAGTGGGAAATAATGGGAGAAAGAGGAAACTACATGAAATAATTTAGATGTTCATAGTTTTTCTATATATATACATAAGGTTTATTGGTATATATGGTTAATGTCGAGTGATGTACTGTGACATTGTCTGATTTATCAGGCTAATATTACATAGAGAAGCGAGGTTTTCTTCGCAATGGAAATATATTTTGTTACTTGTTAGTTGGGATGTTTTTAAATATCCATTCAAATGCTGTGTTGTTGATTTTATGCTTGTGAGTTCTGTGTTGGATACTCCTTTATTTCTTCTACTTGAGTTGGACAGTGCAGCAGTTAATTGTGGATATTCTTTGTTGTAATGAAGATTGTGATACTCTTGGATAATTTGGATGTTCGTAATTTGCAGCTGATTCCGAACTTCTGATATATGATTTGGCACGGTTTTGCCTACCATGTTTCAACTCTTAAAAGAGTTTGATGAAAGCCTTTTTTTATTTGGAACAATTTTGAAGAAAGTTTATATACTTAAACTATTTTAACATTTTGGTATTTGTAACTTTATATTACTCCAGATTTTTTCTTACCATTTGAATTTGCTAAACCATGAATTCACAAAAGATTTTAATCTCTTGGGTGACTCGTTGGAGGGTTTCTTCACTACCAAATATAGTAAATTCATAACACTTACGAAGTAACCACTCTGCCTTGGCATCCTCATTTACTCTGCCCTTGTTATCTAGTATTCTGTTCTTTCATTATAGTATTTTAAAGATTCATGTTTTATCTATTTATTCCCTTTCTATTGAAAATTTCACGTGTAGGCCTCTTTTGTTCTTTGCCGGGTATTTAGTAAGCCTCGTTATAAGAATAGTGCATCAGACATCGGCCTGAGTTGTTGTGCAGAAGAGAGTGTATCAGCAGTGCGCCATATTGGTATTCAGCATGATGAACATGTTAAATTGGATGCCGTTGAAGCTAAAGTATGTGATGATATCTCCATTGACCACAACAATGAAATATGTGCTGGTGGAAACAGCGATAATCAAGTTAAGAATGCACATGACATAGATGCTTTACGATGTTTGGCGGCTCCTCAGGGCAGTCAGCAGGTACCCTATCTACCTTTGATTGATCTGAAATATTTAGAGCTGGTTTGGTTTCTATTTTCATTTACTGTATTTATTTTCTCTGTTTTTTTTTTTCCGATTTTAAAGATTTTTGTGAATAAAATAATGGAAACATCAAATAAGGGTTTATCAAATAATGACAACACATACAAATCCATGATTTAGTGAGAAACCATTGTTGTTTTCTTTTACTTTTTTCCTTTCGTTTTATTTCTTTCTTTTTTATCCATTCATGCTAGATGTGTATTTTGCTTACTGCTATCAAGATTTTATTGGTATTTTTTTTCTTTTTTGGGTTAAAACTGAATAGTTCAAGTACTATAATTGGGGTTATTTTTGTTATGCAGCTATCAATTGCAAACTTCTACGTCAGCAATAATCTGAAAAGTGTAGTCAGAAATGGGGCTATCAGTGTCGGGGAGTCATTTAGCGTTTCTATCTTCTTTACAATTACCTTCCCCCTTTTTAGATTTGCTAGATTTGAGAACTCATTCATATGTTATTGGTTGCGTGCCCCTTTTTTTCCCTGCTAATATCATTATTAATATTTGATTAAATATGTTATGCTTTCTTCTGAATGGGAAAACATATTACTGGTCAGTAGAAACCGCTATAAGTAAATTTAGCAGTAATATGTCCTTCCATCCAGCTTGCTTTCCAGCAGACTTTCGCTTTAGCATGCTCTTTTGCCAGTGAACCTGTTCTTTTCATTTTGTAATTGGTAATAGAATTTAATTTTGATGCACTATTAGTGTAGAAAAGTTCTACATAAGCATCCAGTCATATATTGTTACATGAACACAAATGTTTGACTCAACTACTCACTAATCACTACATTAAAAATCTAGCAAATAAATATATATGATTGGATGATAATGTAAAGTTTTCTTTTAAACTCACAGTGCATCAAAATTAATATCTAGTTATTATGCGGTAGAAAGGAAATTATTGCTAAAAACATTAAACCCTTTTGTGTGTTATTGATGATAATCAGGAAAGGCTTCCTTTACTCCCCAGCGGTAGTACAATGTTCATTGAAGCAATTTCATCTCAACAACAATTACTTTCCATCACGGAGGAAGACTTCATAGAGTTGAATGATCTTACATGAATTGGATGGCTTTGAGAAAGATTTCAATATTAATCCTGCTCTCAGGAGTATTCCCCTGAAACTCATTAGTTCCGAATGGGTAAATATCCCATCAAAGTGGATAAACATTCACAACGTCGGAGAAATATTTACGATATCAGGTAAACCTTTGGCTGTCATATGAAGATCATATTGTCAGATCAGGTGAAGGAAAACATCACAGGGTGATCGCTTCACAAAATAAGGTAGTTACTTTGATGACATTTCAGAGTACGTTAAAGTCTTGAGCCATACCGGAGGATATTTAGTAGATATTGGTTTTGGGCATGCAGATTTTCAACTTTGCCTACTGAAAGGCAAGTTATGCAACTGGCTCCAGAGGAATAGAGTTAGGAGTTAGTTTATTGGCATGGTGATTGCAATATGCAATTTACTTCAAGTATGGCAAACCTGACGTTAGTTCCTCATGCTGGCATTGATCCCTTGATTTTGGCAGCATATTTAATATTTATCTTTTACTAGGGTTTGGAGTTGTTAGAATTTTCCATCTACCCATTAGCAAAGCATATTCCCAGTAGTCTCCTCTCCTTTCATCTTCATAGCTTATATTGTTCAAGGAGCAAATATGATAAATTCCATATTGTGGATTTTTTTTTTTTTAAGCGGTTAAATCAGGGATTGCTTATGATGATGATTATATTATACTTTTTTCATGGAACTATATATTGCATATTTAGTCATTCTTTTTCCAACCAAATATGTTGTTGCTCTGCTTTAAGAATACACCTTTGCATGTGTGGATGTGGCACTAGTTTTATGCTTATTTTTTCACATAAGTAATGTCGAATTTATTGATACATGTGTGCTATGATTATGGTGTATTTGGATTGATTCGAGTCCCAGTTTATTTTGCATGTGCTAGTGAGATGTGCTGAAAGCTAGTTACCTAAGCAGCCAAAAAAGAGACATCATAGTATTTATTAGTGTCACGAGACCAATCATAATACCCTGAACGTTACAGTTGTCTTTGTTGTGTTTTGAAATATGCAGTTACTGCTCACATCTTGAAGTATTATATGCTTTAACTTGAAGTATCAATATCATTCATTGTTGTCAAGAAAATTCACCTTTCATTGAATCCGTTCGTTTGTAAATTTATTTAGAGATATATGTGTCTTTATTTTTGCCCTTTTTTTCTTTTTCTTTAAACAAAAAAAAAGAATTCATAAAGAGATATCTCCACTAACTACATAGAAAGTGGTAAATTATTGAGGTTACTTTGAATTTGGAACAAGTATTGATACGTTTTTTTCAGCCGTTATTCTCATTTTTCTTTTGCTCTACGCATGGAAGGGAGGGTGGGCCTGCCAAGTTTGGCAGCACCCAGAGTTTCATAAGCAAAAATATATGGGCTGGCCCGAATTAATCCAAAAAAAAAATTTCAACTGAATCATAATAAGAGAACAATTAATGTGAATTTTGTGAAATCATCCGGGAGCAATTAATTACTCTTAATTGATCACTTTTCAAGTTAGACCAAAATTCATAAATTTGGAAGGGACATACTATTTTATGGGTGTAGGACAGTTTTGATGTGAGGTTGTGATGCCTTGCCTTTCATTCCACTTTGATGATGCCAATCCTCTAAAGTAGCTCATAAGTCCAATCCACACTTAAAATGTAGGAATTACCATGACCTTCTACCCTTTTTTTCATCCAATAAATACATGCAACAAACTAAATAGTACAAAAACGCTGGTTGCATGAGAAATATATCTAGCACTTAGTGCGGATACGTATTTTAGAGAAAAAAAATTACTAAATGCATTATTTGTGTGTATATTTTTTATATTAAAAAAAAGAAAGCGTATGTCTAACGATGTATCAAAGAATAATATAGATAAAGTTTTACTTCATTTTATCATTCTTAAATTTAGGTATGAATTTGTACTTGAATATTAACTCTTTATCCTTAAGTTGAGTTGGTAGTTAATAGACATCCAATTTTAGTATAGAGAAAATAACACGCCTTATTAGCGAAGCCGAAAATGAAAAATGAAAAATGAATGTGAATGAATATGCTAGTTGCACTAAGTCTCAACCAATGTAATTGTCATATTCTTAGGTAATGAGAAATTTCAAAAGCCATGATGAATGATGCCCCAAAAAGTGGGTTTATTATTTAAATTAATCACATCAAGTTAGAGTTGTGTTGTGGGTTTTGTTGTTGTTGTTGTGGCTTCCAAGAAAGCCAACAAATGAAGGTGGCTGCCTCGTGTTTTCAGGAACTTACACACGTCCTCTCTTGCATCATTTCAGTCATTCATATCTTTTGGTCAATAATCTCATTCTTCCTAACCCTCCCTTTTGGGACTTACCCTCCTATTGCTTCTGCTTTTTTTTTTTTTCTCTTTCAAATTCTTATGCAACATCCATCTATATCTTCTCTTTTTTCTTTTTTCCTAGTAAGAGATAGATATATAGATATTTAGATAGATCTCTATCTATTTTTGGTGTGGACACTTTAGTAATTTTCAAAATAAAATTAAGCTAGAAATTTTAATTTTATTTATGAAAACAAAAAAATATTAGATTTATGTTTTTTTAATTAAAGAATATCTAATTTAATTTATTTTCGGTAAGATTCTATGCATCCATGATAAAAATAGATAAAAACGTATTTATCCTTTTACTTTTTCTTTTATACAAATCTCATGCGTACCTAAATCTCATCTTATGTGATTGATTTTACCTTTTTTTAAAAAACAAATATGGAATTTTTATTAATTGAATAATTTAATAATAGTTATAGTAACTACATGAAGGATTCAACTTATACATATTATCAATATATAAACTATTTTTGTATAAATCTTTTTTAATTGAAAAAGGGGCCTCAGGCCCTTAATAAATTAAAAGAAAATTGATGCATTACTTACTGACTTAAAGTATAAATACAAAAGTCTAAATAAAATGACAATTTGGAATTTTGGATTAAAATTCTTACCAATATAAGAATTTGTTCATATCACAACAGTTAAACTCTTCAACAAATTTCTGAAAAAATAAAATTAAGAAAAAAAGGTGCTAGAATAAAGAATCAAATAAAATTCTTGCCACTAAAAAGAAGTGTCAGTTTTAGGAATGGATACACACTACACAGTGAAATTTTCAACCTATGCCGGTTGCTTTCTGACTTGAATTCCTTGCTTTTTTATTGTATTGTTGTGGTTTCAGTGATATTTTATAACAATATGAAAATTTGGTATATTTTTTATATCCCAAATCTAAAGGTTAAATTTTTCAAACTCTCTAATTTATTTTACAACGAAAAAAGATTATTTCTACCCATAAACTTGAGATTTCGTTTTTTTTTTTTTACCACAAATCGGATCCTAGATTTTATATCTTAAATACATGAGTTTTTTATTTGTGAATTTTAATTTTAAAAAATTTATCTCTATATATCTATAAAAAATACGCCATTTCTCCATAACTAGGTATAACACATTTTAGATTTCCAGAACTAAAAAAATTTAGCTGAATTATTTCTACACGTAAAAAGTTGTATTTAACCTTTTTTCTGGTGTCTAAAATGTATTAAAGTTTATTAAAACAAAATATTTTTCTATTTCTATCTAGCGAAAAGAAAAGTGAAAAACAAAACATTGTATTCTTATTGGTTTTTTTATAATTAGTAAAGATTGTAAAATGTAAAACAATTAGATCGTTATTACATTGAAAATTTTATATGATTTAATATTCCTTTTTTGTTATGGACTTATTTGAAGGATTTAAATTTGCATTTATTATTGCACAAAAAAAATATTTATTGTACTCTATCTAAAAAGTTTGAAAGTTACAAGAATTATTTGAAAGAAAAATAAGTACAATAAACCTTTAATATAAGTTTATAAATAATTCTTTTAATTTTAATTATATATCAAAGGGTTACATGCAAGTAAGTTTAAAAAATAGTGTAAGACTCTTTCTGTACAAATATGTAAACCTTATTATATAAATTTGAAATCTCTGACAACTAATAGATATCATACCTAATCGCTTCAAATTTCCGAATCTATGCAAAGTCTTATCAAGTTCTAAATAGAAATATCCTTGAAGCATTACTGATTTCATAAAATATAATTACTAAAATAATAATAGGAATCATCATATCGAAAATATTGAGCTTTAATTTAATGTGATCTTATTCACTTATTTAGTTAGGATGTCACTCATTTTTCTTTGATAAGAAATTTGTTTGAAGTTATATCTAGTTTTAATTTAATTTTATAGATGTCAGTCATTTTTTTTATAAGAAAATTGTTTGAAATTATATCTAGTTTTAATTTAATTTTATAGGATAAATCTGTTAAGAGGGTAAAATATGTATTCTAAGTACTTCTGATATAACATATGTTTATTTAGTTTTAAGTAGATTTTGATTTATAGTTTTATTTGTAGTCAACAGATCATAGTTCCCAAACTTAACCTGTTGTATTTTTGTGGTGATACGATGGGTTGAGTTTATGAATATCTGTAATGTTATAAATCGAAATGATAAATATAGCTCAAAATAATGACTGTAACCATAGTTTAGAATAATGATAGTAATAGTAGTATTCCCAAATTCAACTTGTTGTATGTTAAAAACTGATACTCATGCTTGAAATTTGGTGTACGTGAATAGTAAAGTAAAAGAAATGTGAGAATGATTAGGAATAATGGTTAAATAATAAGGATAAGCCCCCAAATTTAATCTGATAGCATGGAAAATAAAATATTTTTTTGAAAAAAGTTCTTGGTATGCATCGGCTTGATTTTGATTGATTTCGACTTATAGATGCAAAATTCGTTTGGAGTTATTATTCCGACGTATAAGTGTGGGTTGTTTGGATTGAATCAAACTTTAAAGATGAAAATATGATTGGATTTGTTTCGACTATAAATTTATTTTAATAAATAATTATACAAGATAGGTTGAGTGATATGTGTTGTTCTTGAAATTATAAAATTGAAAAGGCATGACTAGTAGTAATCAACGAGGACTGTTATTGATAGGTCAAATGAATATGGTTGGTTGTTACTGAGTTGTTTGGAAAATTGGTGAACTGATATAATAGACCGGTTTAAAATTGGACATAGCATAGACGGTGCTGATATTTGGAGTTGTACTAACTTATAAATCAGTTTGCTTGAAATTATTCTAACTCATAAGTGTCGGATTGTTTGAAATGAGTTCGACTTATAGATCAATGTTGGTTTGTTTGAATTGATAGATAACTTACTAGCTTTGAATTGAAGTATAGGTCGGTTTTAATTAGTTGATTAAGCCACTTGTTGCGGTTTGAATATTGTTGCTAATTGATTATTGGGTCAATAGTTGATTTTAGATATTTGTTAGTGGATAGTATCTTCAGACAATAGAAAACCAAATTATAATTCAATAAGGAGAGCTGAATTTGAATAATGGATTTGGATATACTTTTAGATAAGTTTGAGCGATTGATTCAATGTCAATGGATTTATAATTTGCTTTTGGAATTTGACCATCTGAATTGTTTTGGTATGAAAAAAATTGGTGATATATAATCAGTAACGTGCTTTACAGGGGGTACAGTTTTTGTTTATCATGTGTGAGATGACTTATAGATCAATTAGGAATGATGAAAATGTTAAAAAAATTAAAAGTAAGAGAGTAAAGATATTTCATTAAAGAAGAAATAACACATGGGTAGTGTTAGGGAGCCAATGGCCTAATCATACAATGTGTACAATGGGCTAAATCTTTGGTCTATGAATAAAATGAACATCACCCATACTATCCAGAATAACCATTTGGATATCAGGATAATAAACATCTTATGTCATAAAATCACTCATCCCAAAAATTTAAGTTGATTTTGGAGTTCACCAAAAATCGAACCCTTGACCTTTCGGATCTAGAACTCTAATACCATGTCATGAACCCACCCATTCCAAAAGCGTAACTTGACAGGACAATGTAACACTAATGGTCATATCTCTAATACTTCCTAAACCTCCATTGTCCACATTGTACGCTTAGGCCATTGGCTCCCTATACTTTCTCATAACACATTATCGTATTATCGTCTTAAGCTATGTTGTGATACACCTGTTAGACTAGTCTTTGTATATTGATTTTGGTGTCGAGTGGTCATTAGAAAGCGTAAATTGTCGAGTTATAATCCGCATGACCTTTTTTATCATCATGATTGTATTATCTTGTATACAAGACTTCGACGCATAAATGTATAATAGAAAAAATACTACCATATATACTTAAGAAAGGTCAATCAACAATAAAATACGAATTAATAATATACAACTAAATATAGTGTATTCAAGGTTAGTATATGAAATGGTAAGATACATTAAGGTAAAATGATTCAAGTATATGGCTTAATGTATACTTTATAAGAGGCCATGTGGTATTGAATATTAAAATAAAAGAATTATATAAGCAGGTTTGGTTATGCTTACAAATTGTTCGTAATATAGGACTTGTCGATTTTATATGTTGAGATTATTTGCCTCTCAATTGTCATTCAATTTAATTTTTAGGCTTTTTTTTCCTTCTTGTATTGTAAATTCAGTTTTGAATTCGTCGCTTTAAAGCTAAAACTGAATCCTTTCATTAGGAAAGCAAAATAATCGAAGAAAATGAAAAATTGAGTAATGAAAGCTGTTGTTCAAAAGAAAAATAAGAATTATAGTAATGACAATGTAAACAATAGCGAGAAAAATTTGTTGTTAAGTTGGTTTAGATTCAATAATAAAATCAATTTATTGGATTAAATTAGGGGTGTTCATGGGTCTGGTGAAATCGGGTTTGATGTGACCTGACCTGAAATATATATCGGGTCTATCTGTTAGACCCGAATCCGGTCATAAACCCGATGAAACCTATACACTTTCGGGCCACGATTATACCAGGTGAAAACCGGTCCGTTAACATTGTAAGTTAGCATGTGAAAATATCCAAATTTTCAAGACTCCAACTATTATTTGACATGGTAAAATTCACTTAGAAAAATATAACAAGAACCAACCATTTCCTAAAATTAAAGCATAACTACAATCAATACTAATATTGTCTAATAACACCAAATATTTAGATCAATACAAATAACACAATATTATGCATTAGTCTAAAGTTTTATGCATTTTAAACATAAAACATTAACTTATAGTCTTATAATGACTAATAACACAAAATATTAAGGTTTACAATACTTAAATTCCACATAAGAATAGCCATAATCCATCATTAATAACACAAAATATTAATTGTGTATGATAACCAGACCATCGGGCCGAATTCGGACGGTCCGAACTATGGTCTGGACCCGACCCGAAACAATGACGGGTCTATTTTTGAGACCCTTATCCGATAAAATCACATCAAATTAGTCCATAAAAAATTCAGAACCGGACCGGGTCTTCGGATCGAGTCGGGACATGAACACCCCTAGATCAAATATTTGCACAATTGTACTAATTCAAAATTTCTATCTAAAACACGAAAACTGAAAATGCATCTATATAGTTAAAATTGTGTACCGTTAGATAATATTACTAGAGCATTTAACATAATTTATTTTTTCTATTGACGGATTTGGTGTGACTATTATCATAGTCATTATTTGGAGTGATTTTTTTTGTCCTTCTTATTATCTTGTTTATTTTTGTTCAAAAATTCGATTAACCTTTGAATTTTTATAAAAGTACTCTAACGCTCAAATTAATAAAAATAAAAGATAAATATAAAGTTTTGTATTTATAAAATTATTGTATTGGGGTTACAAGTATTTTCAAAATTACTGTACGAAATTTCTAACTAATTAGCTTATAACTTTGTTTTAGTGATCCGTTTGGATTTGTTCAGAGAGATTTGCAATTTATACACTGATATCATGCTGATTTGAGTTGGTCCGTAATTGTTTGATTTTATAGAATAAATTTATTAAAAGAGCAAATTATGTACTCTAAGTATTTAATGTAGCATGTGTTTGTTTAATTTTAAACAGATTCTAATTTATAATTTTATTTAAACCTGATTATAAAAATTTATTTATTTGTATTTAATTTCTATCACTATTTAATTATTAATTATTACTAATTAATTACATTAGATAGTTTTAGTGTTTATACTTATAATCATGTGTTGGTCTTATATGTTTGTAACCTTCGGTGCTTCAACGTTTTGAGCTCATCACATAACATAACTATATAGTCCTACTTTGATCTCTATTTTGTTTTCTAGTTACACTTATCAATAATTTACAAATTAAAGTACATACTAATTTCTCATTACATAAAACAAAATAATATTGCACATCACATCTTTTTATTTATATAGAATACATTAATATTGTTTAGATTTAGACTATATACTATGTATTTTGTAAGAAAATTTTATTTTAATTTAAATTCATTGGATTAAAACAAATCCAGTAATCAATATAATTATATTATGAGTACACTAAAAATTAGTTACCAAATAAAATATACATTAAAAATATATATAGTAACACGTGTATTATAATAACTAATTTAATTTTTTATGTATATGCAATATTTTTATTATCCTTATCATATTTTTTTAACCAAACCTAAATTCTATTTTCCACGTTGAATAATTAGTATTTAGAGCTTAGGAATGTTGGCTTTATTTTATTGGATTTCAAAGGCTAAGATATGGTTTTGCAAGCTAAGTGAATTTGGTTATTAGTGCATGATTTCCATTAAACACAATATTATTATTATTTTATATATAATTAAGTACAAGTGGCATCTTTGTGCGCCTTATTCTCTCATTGATAGAGTTCAATATTTTTCCCATTTGGGCCAATTAGGGATGGCATGTTTCTTTCAAAGAAAAACTTGTTCACAATGTTGAATAAAGTTTGTGTTTCTTTCGTCTATGATGCATACTACACAATGATAATTAATGCAAACCGAACACAGTTAAAAGGGGTTTGTGGTTAGTAGATGCATGTGAAGCAATCTTTTCTCAAATGTTATTATTTTATCAATTTTCTTATGTTAATATTATAAGTTATCTATCCCATTACTATCTCTTGTATTTTGTGTTGACCATGAGAACATAATAATCACCATTTTTTTTATTTTAGCAGTTATAAATAGAAAATAATTAATCACTTCATGCAAAAAATTTATATAATCTTATATATATGTTGATTGTATCATTGATAAGACAAAGAATATATTAAATATATGGAACTTATAAAAATATCTAATTAATATCACCTAAAAATGAAATGATATAGGTTTCATCTTATCATATTAGATATCTAATGGAGTTAATTAACTTAAATTAAATTTAACTTATATTATATGCTATTTTTTAAGTATTTGTTTTGGATTTGATCTAACTTAAAATTTATTAAGAGGTTTAATATTTTAAAACTATTTTTTTATAAAAAATTATTTATATGTAACATACCAAATTAATATTTATAACTATATCTAAATTTTTTAAGTTTTTAAAATATATAAAAATATTTATAATAAAGTATAATATTTTAGATTATAAAAAAATGATAAATTAAAAATTTTAATAATTTTTTTACGGCCAAGTACTAAATTGATATTCTATATTTGAGCGTACTCTTATTTTGGTCTTTAAAGTTTAAAGTGTCCTAATTGAATCTAAAAAAGTTTTATTTAATTTTAATGTAGTCCACCGTGAGGTCAAAGTTAAATAATTAATGAAATATCCTACATGACAGTACAAGAACAAATACAACCTTCAAATTAAAGGTACAAAATCAAATGTGGATGCATCAAAACATTTACTTATCATTTTTCTTACAATTGAAATGAAAATTTTCTATAGAAATAAGAAGAATGATAAATAAATGTATTGATGCATTCACCGTTGATTTTATGCCTGTAGAATTTGTACTTGTTCTCTAGATTATCGACCATGCTTCTTCTACTACTGTCATGTAGGACATTCCGTTAATTATTTAACTTTTCGACCTCACAGTGAGACGACATTTAAGCTAAATAAAACTTTTTTATATTCAAATAGAATAATTTAAACATTAAGGACCAAAACAGAATTATGTCTAAATATAAAAAATCAATTTAATACTTTACGCATTTTTTAATTATAAGATGTTTATATATTTAATTTATTTATATTTTAACAAGTTTAAAGATGTCCAATAATAACTTTAAGCTTTTAAAATATCTTAAATCCATACCTAGTTTATAATAGATTAAGTCACACCATACTAAATACAAACCAAATTATAAACTCTTAACAGATAATCCGGCGTATTTCACCCCTATCACTAAGGCACTAACCATGTTTAATGACATCAAATTTCATTGACATTTTGCTTTGTTTAAACATGATTCCTAAAGGCAATGGCTAATGCTTTAATTTAATTTAATTCATAGACTAAACTTTCTTTATTTTATTATTATTTTTTAGTGTTTACAATATCCTACCCTAGATTCTTCTAGTCTTTCTATGCAATTACTCTAATTTCACATCACTTTATTTTTCTCATATATAAATACGTATTTTATCAAACATGACTACCATTTTATAAAAAATATTGTTCAATGTATCATATTTTAACTATGCTCATAATTACATAATAAAATTAACTAGTTAATATTTGCAAACAAAACTAATTTGATATTAGATTTCTCACAATTCAATATTCATGAGAAACGTGAACAAAAAATTAATTAAAGATTCAAAGTATCAATGGAATAATGTCCAAAAAATGTGTGTGTATATAAATTATTATTTGATAAGGAGAAAGTTTAATTTTGAATAAATTGTATTTATATATATAGATATTTACATTTTTCATTTAAAGTGACCAGTTGATTATGATAATCACCAAATAATAAACATAAGGTGCATAGAGATGTCAGAATCATATAAAACTTTTAATATTCGCATAGGGAGATTCATATTCTAATTCTAATCAATTCCGAATTTTTGGTTCCATTGTTTTCCAAAGGGAGCCATCACACAAGAGAGTTGTGTTTCCAAGCAATACCAAACGGATAGATATAGGGTTTGATCGAAAGGCCATAATAATAATAATAATAATAATAATAATAATAATAATAATAAAATTTAATTATTTTGTTAGTTTATGTAATTTTATTAAATTTTTTTATATATATATTTTTTAAT